>NW_027397063.1:70699352-70957796 GCF_003265705.2 Callorhinus ursinus
ATGGGTATTAAGGAGGGCACGTACTGCATGGAGCACTGGGTGTTATAAAGAAACAATGGATTGTGGATCACTACATCAAAAACTAATGATGTATTGTATGGTGACTAACATAACATAATAAAATTAAATTAAATTAAAAGAAAAAAAGAAAGAAAGAAAGAAGGAGAGAAAGAAAGAAAGAAAGAGAGAGAGAGAGAGAGAGAGAGAGAGAGAAAGAAAGAAAGAAAGAAAGAAAGAAAGAAAGAAAGAAAGAAAGAAAGAAAAAGAAAGAAAGAAACTCTAAATATCAATATCTATAGGCCTTTTCTCTTGGACTATTAAGTTTATGCAGAAAGACCCCTCTAATGTCATGACTAGAGAAAGGGGGGAGATAACCCTAGCTTCTAGCACTGTGGTAACCACAAAAAAGGAAGTTGGGGAGACAGTTTCACTGTCCAATATATAGACTTTTATTCATTCCCTGTTTTAGAAAGGTTTCTCGCACTCGCCCTTCTCAGGTTGGCCTGCTGTGTGCCTGATCTTAATCGGGTCTTAAATTTGAGTTTGTTCCTGGAAAGATCCTTAGAAGAAGTTTTAGTTACCAGGAAAATAAAAAAAAAAAAAAAAAAAAACAAAAAAAAAAAAAAAACTTGTTTTCCAGGCATAGTTTCAAAGGCCAGACATTTAGGAAAGCATTAACACAGGTCCATAATCACTTATCAGGCATCTCCGAGGCCTGCTAAGTGTCAGAATTCAGAATGCTTTCATATTTCGGAAAAGTGGTATGCGGCCTACACACTATATTGACTAACACCTGCAGCTGGGGCAGGGCAGCTCTTCATAATGAGAGCGAGTAATATTTCTGCCGCAGAACAAATGCATGTTTATGCTAAGTAGGTTACAGATTTATAAATAGCCTCACATTAGTCCGGGACAGGTTTTGCCACCAAACAGGTTAAAAATAAAACTTGGTTTTTACAGATTTTTGGATTTGGAAACTGTAGATCAGATATAGTGTGTGCGTTTCGTATGCACCTCCTACACCTCCAGTCACACTTGGGGCATATTCACAGGGATTTTGTCACTCTGTGGGTCTGCCTGCTTGCAATGAGAGGTGGAAAAAAATGAGGCAAGTTGGAATGGGGGGGGTTAGGGGAGGCCAGGCTCAAGAGGGAGAGCGTCTAGTCGCTTGGAAAGTGTGCGTCCTGGTTCTATCCTAGCAAGCCCTGTTACTTTGAAAAAGCTACTTAACTTCCCTGAGCCTCGGTGTCCTCATCTATAAACGTTGGGTAATTCCAACTTATTCTGAAGTGTTTATGTGAGGATTAACTTAAATTCAGCCAACAACTATGTATTTTGCCCACTATTCCTAAGGCATTGCTCTGGGTCCTAGGAAAATAATTACGAACAAAAGAGATCAAAGTCCCCGCCCTCATAGAAACAACTTCCCAGTGAGAAGAGACACAGAGTAAATAAGCCAGGTGGCCATATATGCCACCGAAGAACAACAGGCAGGATAAAGGGGGGAGAGCCAGCGGGATGCAGATTATCTTATATATAAGATGGTCAGAACAACCTTTCAAATAAGGTGACAGTTAGTTAGAAACCTGAATTCAGGAGGGCGCCTGGGTGCCTCAGTCGTTGGGCATCTGCCTTCGGCTCAGGTCATGATCCCAGGGTCCTGGGATCGAGCCCCGCATCGGGCTCCCTGCTCAGCGGGAAGCCTGCTTCTCCCTCTCCCGCTCCCCCTGCTTGTGTTCCCTCTCTCGCTCGCTGTGTCTCTCTCTGTCAAATAAATAAATAAAATCTTAAAAAGAAAGAAAGAAAGAAGAAAGAAAGAAAGAAAGAAAGAAAGAAAGAAAGAAAGAAAGAAAGAAAGAAACCTGAATTCAGGAAAAGAAAGGGAACACAAGGAGAGTGTATGAAGGAAGGGTGTTCCAACTGAGTGGAACAGCAGTGCAAAGGCTCTGAGTAAAAAATAAAAAAGAAATGTGATTTATGTTTAAGGGACATGAAGTAATACAGAACAAAGGGACAGAAAATTATAGGAGCTGAAGTCTATGAGGTCCTGAGGACCGAATCCTGCAGAACCTTGTAGACCCTTCAAAGAACTTTGGCTCTAAGTGAAATGGGGAGCCCTTGTTGGTTTCTGAACAGAAAAATGACATCATACTACATCTTTTAACGTGATCAATCTAGTTGCTGTTTTGAGGAGACCACAGGAGCAGGAATGTAAGTAGAAGACCCAGTTATGAAGCTATTCTAAAAATTAAAAGCAGAGATTGATCTGTCCTTGACCAGCATGAATTTAGTGGATCAAACAAGTAGTCAGTTCCTTGATTTACTTTGCAAGTGCAGCTGAGATGGTTTGCTGATAGCCTGGATGCAGCATGAGAAAAGGAGAGTCAAGAGTGACTCCATAGTCTGAAGCCCTAGCAACTGGAAAGATGAAGCTGTCTTCTCCTAAAGTGGGGAATGGAGGTTTTCGAGGTAAAAGCAGTTCAGTCTTGGACTTGTCATCATTGCGATGTTTATTTGACACCCAAGGAAATGCGGTAACTGAATATAAGAGTATGGCATTCAGGGAAAGGTCTGTGATAGAGCTATAACTTGAGGGTTGTTGGCATATGGATGGTAGGAGATCACCAGGGAGTGAGGAGACAGAGAAGAGGTCAAGTCCAAGGGCTGCTCCCTGAGGTGCTCCAAAGTGAACAAGTGAAGATGAGCTAACAAAAGAAACTGAGGAGAAGCCAGTGACAGAAGACGAGAACCAAAGGGTGTGCTATTCCAGAAGCCAAGAGAAAACACTTTGTCAAGAGAAATGGAAGAACCAACCAATCAAACGCTGCTGATAAATCAAGAGAAGGACTGAGACTTGACCATTGGGATTGACAATATGGAGGTCACTGGTGAACCTGACAGGTGTGGTTTTTGTGGAGTGATGGAGGCAAAGTACTCATTCGACTGGGCTTAAGTCAGGAGAGAAGAGGAGTTACAGGGAGCAAATGATTCTTTCAAGGAACAAAGAAATGAGGCAGCAGCTAGCGGGGTAGATGAGGTCAGGGGAAGAAGTGCATGTGCATATGCGTGTGGGTGCGTTTCAGTGGGAGAAAAACAACAGCCACAGATAGACAGATGGGGCAGGCAGATGGGAATGGGCCAGCAGAGAGAGAGAAACATTGGAAAGAGAAGGGAATATTGCTGGAGTCATGTCCTTAATTAAGTAAGGGAATAGGACACAGCACACAAGTGGAGGGGTCGGTCTTAAATAGGAGCAGAAAGAATTCATCATCCACAGTAACAGGCAGAAAGTAGAATTTATGGGCGTACATTTGGTGGCGGAAAGAAGGTGTGAAAGTTCTCTGATTGCCATTACTTTCTCAGGTAAGTGGGAAACAAGGTTCTGAAAGTAAGGATGGGAGGTTTGAAGACCGAGAAAGAGGTATGAACGGTCACCTAGATCAGAGAAAATGGCAGTGGTTCTCAGCCAAGACTGCCCATTGGAATCAACAGCCGAGCTTTAAAAAAGGGTTGAGATGTCCAGGTCCACTCCACGAAGACTCTGAATTCATTCGTTCTAGGTGGCATTCAGGCTGCAGTACCTTTTATGATCTCCCCCAGGTAATGCTAATGGAAGCCAGAGTTGAGAACCACTGCACCCAGGGAATGGAGAAAGATGGCCTGACAATGCCCAAGTCCACTTAAGGATCATGATGGTGAATTAGAGCGGGAGCCATCAGGACAGCGGTCTGCTTCTCTACCGTGGCATTCAGCTGGGGGCAGCAGGCGTGGTTGGGGGGAGTGAGCTGGAGGTAATCAGGGTTACGTGAGATCCCTGTAAGGTGCACACCATAAGAGTCCAGTAAATGAAAGCTGTTACGTTTATTTTTATCACCAGCAAAGTGAAGTAAACTATCCTTGTAGCAAACATCAAATATAACTTTGTTTTTATCTCATCCAAATGATTCACTCAATTTGTATCTATCACGGGTTTTGAAGTCATTTGCAAGTAACTAAAATCACAAATGTCTATCCTGAAATGTTAATGTTAAGGAGGTGCCCTGTGGTTCTTTGCTTGTGACCCTGAGCACTGGCATTCACCAGTCACCCCTCCCACCCAGCCTCTCCGAGTCTCAACGTGACAACAGTTTTGCGCCAAAGTTTTGTGAAGCCTGCATTTCAGGGGTTCCATATTTGTAATTCCCGTCTGGTGATCTGTGCTACTCCCTCTGGGAAGGTCCACCCTTGATCCTAGCCCTGAACCTGGAGAGATCTCTGTGGTGATAGGTGCCATCTCAACACCCCCTCCCCGAGCCAGTCTTGGCTAGGACCCTGTCCATGTCTACCCAACTGCTGGAAAAAGACTGCATACTCTATCCTGAGCCTAAACTGTGTGAACTCGAATGCCAGCAGGGGGTAGAAGCCCTGTGGGCTCCCCTGCAGGTCCCCCACTGTCCCCTACTGTCAGCTCCTGCCGGCCCTTATCAGTGGATCTCATGCCAAATCCCGGGTGTGAACTGCCTTCTACCCTACCCTAACTGCCCAGGCAACCCCTCCCCATCCCCCCGTGGGGATCTCACCTGGTCCTCTCTGGGCCCGCCCGGCCCCTGCCTTTTGCTCCATCAGCAACATGTGCAGCTCCCATTCATCTGCATCCTGACTGTACCCCCACCTCTCCTCCTAGACAGAGGCTCCTCCAGGAAGGGGCTGAACCTCACGTAGCTTCCGATCCACAGTGCCTAGCAGAGTGCCAGGCCCATGGCCAATAACTGAAAATCACTATGACATTAAAAATAACCACCACTTATTATCACTAATTACATGCTGGTACTAGGTTAAGCACTACCCAGGACTCACACCAATGCTGTCAGGTAGCAATGATTAATACAGATTACAGATGAGAAACTGAGGGTCAGAGAAGGTGAGTTCCTGAGTTCAGACAGCGAAGTAAGTGGCCAAAAGAAGAAGAAGAAAAAGAAGTAGAGGCATATCTGGAATTAAATCCGAGTTTATCTGGCTGCACAGCATGTGGTGTTTTTCACAACATGACAGGGTTTTCTGAGAAAGAGGACCCTGCAGATGGTAATGGGGAAGCCAGGGAGTTGCCTCCCAGCCCCCACTCTGGGTGCCACCTGGACAGTCCCGGAGACAAGAGCAGTACTCTCCAAGTGCAGAAGCCTGTCCCTGGGAAGTGCCTTTCATCCATCTCCTCCTTACCTGATCTTTGCTCTCCTCTGGATTTATAGGCCAGAATGAAATGTTCATTGTGTAGAGCAAAAAAGGAACCACCACAAGCCCTCTGGCAGGAAGCGTCTTCTGGGGATTTATTCCCTACACTGTCATTAACCACCCCCAGCTCAGGCCCCGGGCCAGCATCCTCCCAACACCAGACAATTGACAAAGCCTGTCTGCTTGGATAAATGAGGGTCCAACACAACTGCTTTTGTCAGAGCTCCCTCAATGCCCTGCCCCCTTCTTACCTGGGACAAATTCCTATGACCCTGGTTCCCAACAGGATGAGAAAAAGAAGAGCAAGGTCCTAAACATGACTCCACCTGCCCTAGGGCTCAGCTCCACGGATCAGCCCAGAGAACATTTGCTATTTCATCTTGCTGCTTGGGTCTCACTTCCGAGGCCAGAAGTGACCGGTGAAAAAGGACTGCCCTGAGCGTCCCCCACCTGGGCTCCTGCATCTCCCACTGTGCTCTCACACCTTGACCTTCCCTAGAAAGCACCTGCTCAAGCTCACTGGGGTTGACTGCATCCTGGTCTCGGGGGGGCAGAGGGCAAGCCCGGGGAGGGCTGGGCACCATGCTGGGCCTGGGCTGTGCTGAGAGCCCAGTCAGCATCCTGCCATCCAGGGGGCCACTGTCTAACATAGCTGACTTCACGTAACAACAGGAGTACAGTGTCCGAGATGAAAGGCCTTCTCTTTGCTGAAGGTGCCAGCAATTGAAGGGGCCCATCCTGAGCTAGCAGAGTAAAAAGCCTGTGTCAACATAGTCGAGAGACCAGTAGGATGAAGAAATTGGTTTCTTCAGCAGTAACGAGTAGCTTCGTTCTCTCTAAAACCACCCATCACCCTCCACACAACGCACACAACAGGACTTTTGGACACCACCCCCACCCCCCACCGCCCCCAGTGGCACGGTAGGCCCCACTCCAGAACCTCAAACAATCCCAATCCTTCCTGGGGCAAAATGTGAGTTGCCTTAGGCCACACTAGCTCGGTCCTGAGGTCTGGCTACCAGCCCACCCTGATGTATTGTGTTGGAGACCAATTTCTCTGAGGCCAGGGCCCTGCCTTGTTCTCATCAGCACTCCTGAAAAGTAAAGCCTGCTCCAGAGGCCCCTGGCATCTCTGCCCCTCCTGTCCCTTTTCCAGACCACAAGCCTCTACCAGGCGGACCTGGCAGGGCCTGCTCACTTGGCAGCTGCGACATTCCGTCCCGTGGCCTGGCGTGTCTGGGACACCCTCCTCTGCCCTGGATAACTCACCACGCTGTTCACAGCTGCCCCGCCTCGCTCAGCTCTGGCCCAGACTTTGCCAGCAACCAGGAAGGCAGGCAGGAGACCCAGACAGAGGACCTGCCTCCCTCCCTCTCCACGGCCTCCCCTCATAGCCCCCAGCTGCTTGTCTAAGTCAGGAGAGCGCAGCTTCTTGCCTGGTGACCAAGTGGTTTGGGGCAAGACTGCAGGGAGCATGTCTGTGACTGTGGGAGTTTTTATGGACACCTATGGGTGCTCGAACAGATGTCTCTAAGTTCTCAGAAGGGCAAGGGGTGTGCCCACAATAACAAACCGTTCTGTGTGGCTCTTTTATTCTTTGTCATCTTTTCACATCTATGATCTCATTTGAACATGAAAACAAATCTGAGGGTAGGCAGCCCCACAACTATTATCCCCTTTTATGGATAAGGAAATTAGTGTTAGGACTAAGTAGCTTGAGGCTACAAACAACTACCGTCTGGGCCATAATTAGGCTCTTATATTTACCTGAAATTTACATGGAAAAGAGATTTATTTATATTTCATAAGTCTCCATGTAGGTAAAATATATGAAGTATAGTTATCTAGAAAGTCTTTAACTATAAAAAATATTTTTTATATTTATTTGTATTTTTATATTTTATGTTGCACAGAGGTGGCCGCTTCTGGTCTTCTGTGCACCACAAATCATAGCGTGGTAGAAAAACCAGGGGCTTTGCCATGCAGGCAGCTCAGGGGATTCAAGCCACAGTCTCCTATTGTGCAACTGCAGGCAAATAAATCTCTCTCTCTTAACCTCAAGTTTCTCCATCTGTACCATAGGGATAATTATGCCCATTCTCTAATAGGGCTGCTGGGCAGCCTAGAGATACGGTCCGTCATACCTGGCACGCCGGGCCAGGGATGCTCTTCCCCCATTCTCCACCCATCAGAACTCTCCATTCTTCAGCATCCAGTTCAAACTCTATCTCCTTGGTGAAACATTCCTCTTCAACCTCTGGGCCCCGCCACCCACTGAGTCATCTGGTTTACAGTGTCTCATTCTGCCTAGAGTTCATTGTTCATGTAACCGACTCGCCAACTTCCCCGTGAAAACACAATGTCCTCTTCATCCATTGCATCTGCCCCTGCTCCCCACACCCTGAGCATCAGTATTTAACAATATCTTTTTTTAAGATTTTATTTATTTGAGAGAGAGAGAGGGAGGGAGGGAGCATGAGGGGGGGCAGACAGAGAGGGACAAGCAGACTCCGTGCTGAGCAGGGAGCCCCACGCGGGGTTCTATGTCAAGACCCTGAGATCATGACCTGAGCTGCCACCAAGGGTCGGACCCTTAACCGACTGAGCCACCCAGGTGCCCCAACAATACCTTTTGATAGCCTAACACAAAATTATACAGAACTAAAAGCCACCCAAGATCCCACTATCCAGAAAAAAAAATAGATTAATATCACTCCTTACATGTCTCTACATTGACATGTGGATAGAAGCGTGGAGGAGGGCAGCATGCATGAGACAAGGATGGCTGAAATGCTTGATAAAATAGCTATTTTTTTTATTTTTAAATTGTATTTTATTTCCATTCTACAGAAAAGGAAAATTTTTAAAAAGCTGGACTTCTCATAAATGTTTCTCCACCAAAACAGATATTATTTCCTTAAAGATCCCTCCAAGTTTAAGAAAAGAATGAGTTGAAATGTTGGAGCCATGACTTTGTCTCTTTAGACAGTCTGAGAGCGGGAAGGTTAGCACACAGGCGTGCTCTGCATCCTCCCCCAGCCATCCACGTCCCTCACTTCCTTGCTACTTCTCACATTCAATTCCTTAGCCTTCCTGCCAACCCTTGCTTCACTTCTCTCTATTTGAGTAGATTAAGGGCTCACACGCTCTCTTTCTCTAAAATAAATAAATAAATAATCTTTTTTTTTTTTTTTTTTAAAGGAGGGGGCTCACAAAATGACCCTTAACCATGCCTTCCTAAGTGCACTTTGGATTCATCCTTTTCATCAGCAAGTAGGTTTTCCCAAGAAGTGCCCCTATATGCTATATTCCCTGAGTTCTTGCACACATGAGAACTGGCCACCTGCCTTATCCTGGGGGAGTGAGTTACTTCAGTGCAGTTTTCAGTCACACTGCCTTTCCCTCAGAGCCCTGTGAATATTTCTTCTCCATGTTCTCAAGTTTTCTCCTGTTGCTGATCAAGCCTGAGGCCAACAGGACTTTCTGCTCTGCACAGAGACAAATAGGTCCCAATATCCATTTTCCAAGACCTTCCTGAAACCAGAGTTTTCAGAGGGGGCCCAGCCCCCCAGCTGGAGATGTTCTCCCAGCCGCCTTTACACTCAGGTGTGTCCACGTTTTGGTCAACAGACCACGAGCAGAAGTGACATGTGTCTCTGCAGATACCCCAGTTACCGTTCTGAAAGATCACCTCCGGAGGACTTTTAGATCTCTGATTTTCTCTGATTAATTTCCTTATTGTTCTCGGCATATGCTGTGATTCTCCTCAAGCCTTCCCTCTCGAACAATTTAGTTTTTTTAGTAACTTTTCCATAGTGATGTCTATATCATCATTTGTTTCCTTATTCTTTATTTCATTCCATAGTTTGATCATCTTGTCTCTGAGCTCTCTATTGGTTACTTTTCAAAAAACTTTACTTGAATGCTTGAATGGATACTGTCTCTCCAACCCAAGAGCCAACTCCAAGCCAGAAATTAGCTTGGGAGATGGGGAGAATAGGCCAATGGGATCCCATTTTTCACTGGGAGAGACAGAATAATTTTACTCATAGGTCATCTGTGAGTCATCCACCTTCCTGATCCTACTCATTCTTAAAGGAACAGCTCCAGACCCACCTGTTCCAGACTCTTCCAGCCCAGACTGATTGCTCCTTCTCCGGTCCCCAACGGTTTATTGGAACTAAACATTCACAGGTAATGCTTGGGCTACAAAGTGAACCTGGAACTTTTGAGAAAGGGCATGAATCTTCATCTCCCTTTTCGTATATGGTTAGGCACATAAAGGTTTTCTTTGAAGACTTCTGGAGTACTGATTTTCTGAATGAAAAGGAGGGCAAAAACTAGAACCAATACTCAGAGGAAGGCTTCAACACCAGCCCCACTAGTCCCAATTTAACTATATGTTGGAAAACACTATGACGCAGGTGGAAGGAAGAAGATTCAGCAGGATATTATCCTTAAAAGATCAAAAGAGAAGGAACAAGCACCTTAGCCAGCAAGCGAGACCTTCCCAGCCTGCCTCTGCAGGCACTGTCATGGGAGCTGAGTAGGCCTACATTCAAGGACAAGCACCTCAATTTGTCCCCTAGTGCTGAACCTCCTTCAGCCATTGATTCCTCACCTACTAGATGGGGATGATAATGGTACATATCCCACATAGGGAAGTTACGAAAATTATAGATAATGCAGGTAATGGTCCAGCCCCGTCCCCACCACTTCCTGACCTCCGCGCTCATTTCCAGAAACACCAACCTGCTAGTGGTTCCCCCCACATGCAGCGAGCCATGTTTTACCCCACACTTTTGCTCCCTCAGCCCCTTCTCCTTCAAGTGCCCTTTCCTTGGAGGCTAACGGCTCCTGCCCTCCAAGACCCAGCTTTAGGTGTGGTGTCACCTGCCCCGGAAAGCTTTCTCAAACTCCCTACACCTTCTTCCCCACTTCATGACATTTATCACACAATATCGCAACTAACATCTGCATGCCCTCCTCCAACTGAAGAACAAAACTATGGGAATGTTGGGGTCTCTGTTCTAAAAATGCACATTGTACACAGGCTACAGCGGACATTCAAAGTTTGTTGAATGAACGAACAAAGCAAGGGCTCTAAGAGGAAGAGGGTGACACAGGAAGTCTGTCTGCTGCTGACCTCCAAGGCCCTGCTCGTTACACTGAATGCGTGTGTGCGTGTTATCTACAACATGTGCCCTTTATGTAAATATTCCTAATGCCTTGCACAATGACTAGCACATAATCGGCACTCAATAAATATTTGATGAATAAATTAATGTATAATAAATTCCAAAAGAGAAGAAACTGTTTGAGAGCCTAGAACCACAGGTGCAAGGTAAGCCCTTCACCGTGCCTATACCGAGTTGCATTTACAAGCTAAAGGCATGTGAGGGAGCCAAGCAGTGGTAACCCCCAATCTGTGGCCATACTCACCACCAGTGGGTTTATGCCCAGTCATAACAAGATAATGAGTCAGGTGGATATCCCAGCTTTAAAGGGCAAGCAAAAAGTTTTTTAAAAGGGCAAACCAGGATTGACACAAACTCTTACCAAAAAGGGGAATGAGAAAATGCTATCCACACATGACTCTCCCATGAATTCTTTCCTTCATATGTTCTCAGGGGAAAGATAGAAAACCTCCATCGGCCCCTCTAGGGAGAAATTCAGCCAAGCCCCCAGTGAAACTCGGAATTGAACCACTGTCTCAGACTCAAAGGACTTAGAATTATTAGCAGTGGAAAAACCTGTAACATAACACAGAGAAAAAGCTATGCCCCATATCAGCCTCTGTCCTTAGCAGCAGTGGAATTTTGGGTGAGTCTCTGTCCTTCTCTGAAGCTCAGTTTTCTCATCTGCAAAATGGAGCTAATGATACCAAGACACGGAGTGTCGCTATGAGGACTGGATGAGAAAACATACACAGTGCTTCATCAGGGCCAGGAGCACAGCAAAATCCCAGAACATGGTAAACTTGCTACGCTGCCCTCACCAAGACTTAACTAACACTGAAGTCCAAGAGGCTCTTCCTCATCCTCAGGAAAGAAAGGGACAAGCATTAAATATAAATATGGTGGATGCTGTCAACTCTAGCCCGGAGGACCTTCAAGAGGTTGCAAAGGGTAGTGTGTTGCTAAAATTAAAGCCGAATGACATCTCATCACTGTGCTAGGGAAACCAGGAGATGGATGCAGATTTAGAAAGACTGTAATGAAAAAAAAATTTACAATCATCCTCCTGGGACATGTAGTTCTTTTCTGGTTGCCAGATTTCCTGGTCATCTAAAGTGTATGTGATATATTTATTACTGTGGAAATAATTTGTGAATATAAAGTCAAGTAGGCTGAAGCCAAGGACAGAACGGGAGGAGGGTTGCCAAGATCCAGGGGAAACAATGGTTAAGCCTCCTTTGAAAGCGTCCATTTGTTTTCCACCTTTACAAAGCAGGTGAGAGCTGCTCCGGTTACGTCCCCTATAACGTGCCCCAACCCCGCAGTCCTACTTTGCCTCGTTCTGCTACCCGCCCCAGGGTCATTGACTCCCAAGGTCGGAAGGGGCCTTCTTTGCAGGCATTTGGGTCAACCGGGTCTGCAAAGCAGGAATCTTCTGATGGCAGACAAGTTCACGGGCAACGTTTGCGTGAATGCTCCCCCCCGCCCCCGACAGGGCGTTCGCTGCCCTGTGACATAGCTTGTTCCATGGTTGGACAGCTCTGCTGAGTAAGCTGTTCCTTATCTGCCATGCCACCATGTCTCCCCCAACCTATGTTGGTTCTCCCTTCCACGGCAACCACCCAGGGGGCTTCTGATCCTTTCTCCACGTGAAGAAGGTGCCTCTTCTTATTCCCTGCAGGCTAGAAAGCCCAGTTTCTGCATTCATCCCACTTTCAATAGGGTGGCTTAAGCTTCTGTCTTCCAAGTAGCCCCTCTCTGGGTGTGCTGCATTTTACCATGATCTGTATTGGAGCCAGAGAAACAGAACACTCCAGATGGGTCTGATCAGGCAGAGCCGAGGAGCACTGGGGTACTCCCTCCTCCAAGCCTGATACCAAATACTCCTCTCCTTCCCTTCTCCCTCCTCCATCCCTCTCTCTCCAGTTCCAGGCCTCCCCCTGGGTCTCTCCTGGGGGGGGGGGGCGTCCTGGGAACAGAAACAAACTTGGAGGGGCCGGTGCCGGGGACAGTGCAAGGAGGAGGAGAAGGTGATGACGCAGCTCAGTGTCTTGCCCTTGCAGCCTCGGGCACCCAAGCAGGCAGGCTTCTCCAAAAATAACCCTGTCCAAACAGTCAGCCTCTTAGTAATTTCCCAGGAGCCCTTTGTTCCAGCTTTCCAGGGTGTGGTCCTCAGTGTCCCTGTGCCCATCCCTTCCCTCGCCACCCTTCCCAGAGCTTAATGAGTTGACTTAAACTGACATTTACAACCATTGTTCCATATGTCAAGGGTCTAAATACACTTCAAAATATATTTTTATGGAACATTTTTATGGTTAAATAAACATCATCGTATGGAGTGTAATGCAGCTACGAGAAAAATATCTGCATACACTGATAGGGAAAGAGCTCCAATACGTACAGTAAAGTGAAAAATGCAGGTTTGCAAAGTGGCAGTTATAATGGAATTTATTTACTGAGGTTTTTTTTTTAAGACTTCCATTTATTTATTTGAGAGAGAAAGAGAAATCATGCATGAGAGCGCGAGCACAAGCGGGGAGAGCGGCAGGCAGAGGGAGAGGGAGAAGCAGGCTCCCCGCTGAGCAGGGAGCCTGACGTGGGGCTCGATCCCAGGACCTTGGGATCACGACCTGAGCCGAAGGCAGACGCCCAACGACTGAACCACGCAGGCTCCCCTATTTACTGAATTTTTAGAATGTATCTGCATACAACCATGGAATATACACATAAATGTATATACCAAAGGGGCTGAAGGACCCACAAAGTGCAAACAGATCCCACTTCAGAGAGAAGTGGATCAAGGAAAATGGCAAAAAGTGAGGGGGTTCATTTTCTACCCTGTTTGAATACTGAAGCAGATTTCATTTACTACGTGTATAGAGAAACCCCCTGACCCTGGGTCTCCATGTCCCCCTTTGTCATTGATCATCTCAGAGCTGGAAGGGGCCTGGAGAGCTAAGAGTTGGGTCCCTGAGGTGGGGTGCCCAGGGTGGCATGCATCTTGCCTGACACACAGCTGGCTAGCGACAGCTGGAGACCACAAGGCATAGTGCTGACAGAGTGGGACCCCCAGAGGATTAAAGAGAGGGCTTCAACTTAATTACTAAAGCAAACCAACTTTCTTCTTTCAGTTGAGTCAGAAATCCCTACTTGGGTGAACAGCCAGAGAGAAGAAACCAAGCTCACGGAGCCTGGAGGGAACGGGGTCTCAGGCAGGGCCTGTCTCTCGGCACAGCTAGAAGACACCCTCCCTTCTCTGGGCCTCCTTGCCCTCATCTACAAATCAGAGGGAAAGGCTAAGTAAGAGGGGACGAGGCGAGATTCACGGGCACGGGGTGACCTGTGGGCCAGGTGCCCACCTGAGCAAGCAGCCCGTTCTCAGAATGAGATGGGCAGCAACACTCCCCGAACGCCTCCTGGGCGGTGGGGCTGTCGTCTGGGGCCTTAAATCCATACGGAAACTCTGCCTCTCAGGAAGGGAAGGCTGGAGTCCAGCCTGACTCGGGTCCACCTAACATCGAGCTGCTTGGGCTAGCACGTGGATGACCTCATTCAATACTTGGCCAAACTTTTACAAATGTGCTCAAAAGCATACAACTGGTAAAGGGTGGGAACATTCTGCAAAATGAAGGCTCCTGACTCTAAATTCAGTGCTCCTTCTAACCTGTCAGTTTGGGATGCAGCAGAGCCTCCTCACTTGAGTAGTAACACTTCAGAAGTTCTCTGGTTGGCTCCCTCTCCCTCTGACACACACACACACACACACACACACACACACACACACACACACACTGTCTCATAACAGTGACAACAGAGACAGGCTCCGAGAGCAGGACCACCCAATGTCTCAGATATGCATCATGCGATTAAGATGTCTGGGATATGCTTCCAAGTTATCTGGGGCAGACTGTGGGGCTATAGGTCAGCGATGAATTTTGATCATTGTTGAAGATAAGTGATTGTTCACAGGGCTTCATTACACTAGTCTTCCTACTTTTGTATGTTTGAAATTGTCCTTAAGAAGACTTTTTGGGGGTTTAGTGGGTTAAGCATCCGACTCTTGACCTCACCTCAGGTCTTGATCTCGGGGTCATGAGTTCAAACCCCGCACTGGGCTCCACACCGGGCAGCCTACTTAAAAAAAGAAGAAGAAGAAGGGGGGAGAGGAGAAGGGGGAAAAGACTTTTTTTATAATGCGTCATGCAAGTGGATCGTTTCCCTCTCAATTTGTCACCTGGCAGGTAGTCCCATTTTAATGAATTTTCTGCTTCCCTCAGCACCGAAAGCCATACAATGGTCTGCTATCATTTTAAGAAAAAATATCAGAGCCAAAGTTTCTGCATGTTGTGAAAAATCTCAATTATAACAATAATAACTCACTTACTGAGTGCTGCCTATATACCTGTCACTGCACTGGACCCTTTAGCTATGATTCCATGTAATCCTTACAATGGCCCAGTGAAGTCAGGGCTTTGCTACCCATTTTATAGAGAAGGAAACTGAAGTTCACTGAGCTTAAACTAGCTTGTCCACCTGTGATAAATGATGAGCAAGAATTCAAATCCTTCATCACAAGAAAAAAAAATTCTGTATATGTGGTGATGGATTATTTTTTAAGATTTTTTAATTTATTTATGAGAAAGAGAGAGAGCACACGTGCAAAGGAAGGAGCAGAGGGAGTGAGACAAGCAGACTCCACGCCCAGCATGGAACCTGACGTGGGGTTCCATCTCACGACCCAAGATCATGACCTGATCCGAAACCAAGAGTCAGATGCTTAACTAGACTTATTGTGGTGATCATTTCACAATATACACAAATGCCCAAATCACTAA
Source organism: Callorhinus ursinus (assembly GCF_003265705.2). Classification (NCBI taxonomy): domain Eukaryota; kingdom Metazoa; phylum Chordata; class Mammalia; order Carnivora; family Otariidae; genus Callorhinus; species Callorhinus ursinus. The sequence continues at coordinate 70,714,573 of NW_027397063.1, forward strand.
ATTGTACACCTGAAACTAATATAATGTTGTATGTCAATTATACCTCGGTAAAAACTAATCAAATCCTCAATTACTTGTGCTCTTAATTTCTACTGCTCCCACAATATGTAATACTTCAGTACTTTAAGACTTTATATGTAATTGGGACTAAATCTATGAGGGTTTTTTTTTTAATTTTATTTATTTATTTGAGAGAAAGAGATAGCAACAGAGATAGTGAGAGAGAGCATGAGCGGGCAGAGAGAGGAAGAAGCAGACTCCCCACTGAGCAGGGAGCCCGATGCGGGGCTCAATCCAAGGACCCTGGGACCATGACCTGAGCTGAAGGCAGATGCTTAACCAACTGAGCCACCCAGGCGCCTCTGGACCATGAGCTTCTTTAAAGCTGAACTCTTCTCAGGGCGCCTGGGTGGCTCAGTTGGTTAAGCGACTGCCTTCGGCTCAGGTCATGATCCTGGAGTCCCGGGATCGAGTCCCGCGTCAGGCTCCCTGCTCAGCAGGGAGTCTGCTTCTCCCTCTGACCCTCTTCCCTCTCATGCTCTCTCTCATTCTCTCTCTGTCAAATAAATAAATACAATCTTTAAAAAAAAAGATTAAAAAAAGCTGAACTCTTCTCATACATCTTTGGTTTAGCATGGGCACTCAAATATGTGAGGACTGAATTAGGAAATGACTAAGGAGTTGCTGACTTAATACCTACAGAAACTGTTCAAGTTGTTGGAGGTTACAAGAGCAGGACGAGAACCCAAGGTCACATGTAGGACACTTGCCCCTTCACCTTATACTTTAAACTTTTTCTAAAATAAAAAAAATTACATAAAAATGGCTGGAGTTCGAGGGCACCTGGGTGGCTCAGTAGGTTAAGCATCTGACTCTTGGTTTCCGCACAGGTCATGATCTGAGTGTCATAAATGGAGACCTGTGTCAGACTCCGTGCTGGGCGTGAAGCCTGCTTAAGATTCTCTCGCTCCCTCTCCCCCTCCACCCTCATGTGCCTGTGGTCTCTCTCTCTTAAAAAAAAAAAAAAATCGCTGGAGTTTGAACACTTGAGGCAGGTTGGGTTAGGGAGAAGATGCTGGAAGCTCCTTCCTCTACAGGCCCTCACTGAAATATCACTGGAATGATCAGATCCCATGGGCCACGTGACCTGGGACGTGGGGAGCAGCTGATACGGGTGATAAATGAAAGAGGCAGCTTTAATGCTGATGTAGACCATGACATGTATATCTGAGAAGGTTATGCAAGAAAGGCAAGAGATAACTGTACATACAGCATGTTCTCAACCATTTAGAGAAAACAAATCCATTGAAAAAAAAAAAAAAAAAAAACAGTGGGAAAATTGCCAAATGTTAACAGTGGTTACCTTTGAATGATGGAATATTTTTCTGTTTCTCTATACTTTTTTGTACTTTCCAAATTATCCTCAATGGGCATACTTGATTTTTATAATCAGAACAATAAATAAAATTTATTTTTTTAAAGATTTTATTTATTCATGAGAGACAGACAGACAGAGAGAGGGAGGGAGGCAGAGGGAGAAGCAGGCTCCCCAAGGGGCAGGGAGCCCGATGCGGGACTCGATCCCAGGACCCTGGGATCATGACCTGAGCCGAAGGCAGACACTTAACCATCTTAGCCACCCAGGTGCCCCAAATAAATAAAATTTAAATCACCAAATGGATTCTGAAGGCTACCCTGAAGCCTACCCATTACCCTAGTAATGACTTTGAAACTGCATTGCTTACAATGTCACTGTTACAGATAAGACTATTAAAAAGTCCATCTATTGGAACCAGAATGCTATCATGTCATTTCAGTATACATGCATACAAACAAGAATAAGGTGTTTTTCCCCAACTCAGTTTTTGGTTTGATTCATAACCCACCCCCATACCCCCACAGATCAATATTGAGATAAATTAGATCTATTTTCGGTGGGTTTCTGAGGACAATTTCTAAAGGGAGATCCAAACATGTTTTGAGCAAGGGTGATAGGGCAAAGAACGGATCTGCTTCTTTGTTACTCCAGGTCAGCATAGGACCCCACCCCGAGCCTGCCTGCTCGTCGGTAAATATGGAATGAATAGAATGGGATCACTTTAGACCGCATAACTTGGGCATGAAGGTTATGGTTTTGCTTTTTATTTGTTTTTTTACTAGGTTTATTTACCTTAGAATCACACGTTCTTCACAACTTTACAATTTGGCAGACGTTCACACTTCTTTGCTCACTAGATAGGGTCTCCCAAGCCTGCCAAGAGCTCTGAGCAGTCATTAGCCTGTGTCACATGACTTGATACCCAAAACAAGTCCAGGAGACACATACCCATTCTTCCCCTCACATTATACAATCCTATCCTCAAGGAACCCAGGAGAGAAGGGTTGACTCAACCCCGCTCCTCTGATTCCAAGGCCTAAGCATCTTCCATCCCACTAGTACAGCCTGTGCAGAGACTGGGCAGGAAGGACTTTCACTGTACAAGGGAGGAAACTACAGCCAAGGAAGATAAGTAGCACAAAAAGCTAAGTGGGGTCTCTGTCTTCCGACTTCTTGCTGCCTTTTGCTTTATGAGGATACTCAAAGCAGCTCCCTACTGGGCAAGCAAGCAATAGACTGGGGAACATGGAGGAGGCCAGGACAAGGGGAAAGTATACCATTTAGTAGACACTAAGGAAAACTGATCCCTGATGATGACTGTTAATGCTCCTTACCATAGCGACCATTGGGATCCATGGCTTTGTTTAATAACCGACACCTATTTAAATCCCTAAGGAATTCATTCTCCGACTTAAAGGGTGTTGTTATAACAACCATCATAACTTTGACTTTACTCTGGGGTACCCACAACAACTCCTTTATGCAAAAGGAGACACTAAAAGCAGACACCTGGCTGCAGGTCTCTGGGCCTCAGTTTTCCCATCTGGAAAAGAAAAGGGTCTGGCCGGGGGATTTCAGAAGTTCCTTATAAGGCGGGCATCCTGATAAAACTTTACTCAAGTGCCCTGTGGCAAGACCACAAAAATGAAACCCTCTAGAACCCCTAGGAAAAGAAACAAGTGTAGCCAGGAGATAACAGGGACGGGAGGAAACAGCACACTAGCTTTGGGGAAACCCAGACCTGAAGTGTTTTTTTGGTTTTCCAACTTCTCCTCTGCCAAACATAAAAATAGGCAGCTGCTTCCGTGGAACTCTCAAAAAGAATTTAATTAAATAAAATCAATGAAAACAATGCTTTGTTCTCCCACAAGTGGCTCAGGAGTAGCCCCCTTAGAGACACTCTCTTCCCTGCGGGGCCAATGTCAACAGCCCAATGCTTGGGCCCAAACAAAGGCCTCCTGGCATAGGGATGAGAGGCAAAACATCTAAGTCCCCACAGTTGGCCCTATTCCAGTCTGAGGGGAAAAGGGCAGCAATGAGAGAAAAATAACTAAGCTTATGAAAGGCTAGGAGAAGAGTCAAGAACGACTAAATCTGTCTTTTCTCAAATGAATAAAGAGCTCTTGAAAGGGATAATGGAAGGGTGCTGCCTTCAATCTGAATTACTTTCTTTGTTTAACTCTGTTCTGCCTATGGTCACGGACTTTTACACCAACCCCAGAATCCCGGTTTCGCCTCTGGTTGCTGGCAAGGCCTGGGGGCAGCGTGCGAGTTGAAAGACCCGGACTCAAATCCTCTCTCTTTCCGATGTCACTTGGTTTCAACTCGGAGAAGTGGCTGCACCTTCCAGGTCTCCATTTCCAGCTTGTAAAATAAGAGGGTTCACTAGATCCCCTCTGGATCCTCAGCAGCAGAGGTGTAAGCCTGAAGGCCCTCCAGTTCTGCCCAGGGACAGGTTTAATTTTCCAGAGGTCTTGGCGGCCGGATGGCTGGGCAGGTCCTCTGGCAGCGGTGCCTCGGCTCCTGCACACGCCTACCGCCCACTCCCACGACCTGAGGGGCTTGCTTCTGCACCAACACCATCACCTGTGAGGCCGATTCACCCTCCCACCCACGTCACCACTGCCGGAACAGGCCTGATTAACTAAGACCTGCCAAGCTGAGCAGAGCATATGTAAGCAAAGAAAAAGCAAAACAAACAAGAGCCCTCTCCTCGCTGGACCTCAGAATTTCTCTCAAACTGATAGAACTGAAGATACGAGCAACCCTCCCCCAGAACCAGAGGCCTCAGCTAGCCTTGCGTGTAAAAACACATAACAAGCCCCAAGCCAAAAGGGGCCAATGATCCCCGGGCTGGCTAGACGCAAGGAAAGGACCTACAAGGCAAAGAGCAAGCAAGAGGCCAAGAAGACCGAAAGCGCGCTGGGCGCTGTTTAAATTGGACCGTTCTTTCTGCAGGCTGGGGAGGCGCTCGCCATCTCCCAGCAGGGACAGTCGCCAGAGTGCAGGGACAATGGTGCGCTAGGCACCGTCTTTTTTGGGGGGGAGGGGAGCCCATGGACCCTTAATTCAAACCCGGGTCTTTAAGACGTGCGGTGGAAGTGAGGGGCTGTCCTGGTCGCATCAAGTAATGCACCACGGCCGGGGACAGGCTCTTGGCCTGGGGTAAGCTTTGTAAGTGCTTTCGTGTTTCGCTTCCCCCTTTTATAGTCCGGCAGTTTGGTCTGACGGCCAAGTGGTACCTTTTCAATGTCTCCGTCGTCCTCCTCCGGCAAGAGGCGCCCCGAGCGCCGCTCCCTCCCCCGCGGCTTGAGACAATGGCCCGGTTGCGCCGGGCGGCCCTGGCAGGGCCAGCGAGGCGCGGGGATCCCGCGGCGGAGCGCACGTGCGTTTGTTATGGTGCCTGAGCCCCCACCCGCCCCCCGCAGGCCTCAGTTTCCCGGTCCGCAAATCCAGCTGCGGGAATACGCAGGACCCCGGAGTCTGCGAGGCGTCCCACACCTCACCGACGGTGCGGTGGGGAAAGCCGGGCTCCCGGGGGCCGAGCGCACGTGGGTTTGTTGTGGGTCCGTAGGCTCCCGGAGCCCGGGGGAAGCCAGGGCGGTCCCTGGGCCGGGACCAGCACAGCGACACCCCGGCCCAAATGGTGGCCGGCCCGCGGGCGAGACGGCTGAGGCGGCGCACGGCACCGGCTCCGCGCGCCCCGCCGCCCCGCTCCCCTCCCGCGCCCCTTTGCACGCCTCCACCCGGGCCCCGGGCCGCACCGCCGCCCCGCGCACCCCTACTCACTCGCTGCGCGCCCGGTCGCCCGGGCTGCGGCGGCTCCGCCCGCTCCGCGCCCCCGCCGGCCGGCAGCCGCTCCCTTTGTTAGCGCCGGGCAGTGCCCCAGGCGTCTTCCCCAGCCTGGCCCTGCCCTGCGCTCCCCGCCCCCAGGTGCCGCCCGACTCCGCTCCCCGCCGCGGCTGGGAGCCCGGCGCCAGGTCCCGGCAGGAGGGTCTGCTGGGGACGAGTGGGGGACCGGGGCCGAGGGTGGAGGGGACGGCGAAGGAGGGGAGAAGAGCGCGGCAGAGGGGCGGGGGAAGCGACGGTCTCTGTTATGCAAATAGTCGGGCCGACGGGGTGGGTCCCCGGTCACACGGCGCCCCAAACCCCCTGACGTGGCCCTCCGGGGGTCGCTAGTAAGCGGGCCTCCGGACGAGGGGTGCCTGGTGAGCGCACTGCGTGATGCTGGGCCCCTGCCTCCGGCTGAGGAGGCCGGACGGAGAAACAGGGGGAGGGGCGAGGCGGCTGGGCCGGGACCCCCGGGACCCCCAAATGCTGGCTCACCTCCCCACTCCGTAGATCCCGGAGGATTCAATCCCACACTCTCTCGGGCTTTTCAAGCGGGAACTATAAATCCTGGCTCCGCCACCGACAGACTGCGTGACCCTGAGCAAGTCACTTAACCTCTCTGAATTATTCTTATGCAGAATATGAAAACACAAAATCTCTTTCCCGGGGTTTGACAAGAACCTCCCGACATCAGGCCTGGCAGGCACTAGGTGCTTTGGAACACCGCAAATACAAAAGGGGCGTGTGGCCCCAGCCTGCAGACAGCTACCTGAGGCCTCAGGTAGGGTGGTGAAGGAGCGAGGTTCCTTCCTTTCACTGAGGCTGATCTGGGGCTTCTTAGGGGGCGGCGGTGAGAGGAAACCGCAGATTGAGCAAGAGTCACAGCTGCATACTAACCATCCCTTTGTGGCCCAAGGGCCACTTAGACAGAAAACCACCCTACAGGAGGGCCAGAAGCAGCCTTGGGCCGCCACTCCAGTTCCCCGAGACAGGATGTGACTACCAATGGCAGGAATCATCGACCAAATGTATTTTGAGCATGCACTTGGCACCAGGCTCTGTGCTTGGAGGGAAGGGCAGAGTGGAAGGTAGTCTGGGTCCTCTGGGGACACAACGTGGGGGGAACACTACCAGTGCTTGAAGCCCAGACACAGAACTCTCTCCAAATCTAGGTGACCACTCCCCATCACAACTTGAGAAAGGGCAGCTCACATCCTCACCTCAACTCCATCGCCCTTCTTCCAAATATCGCTTCCTCCCTTCCCAGATCCTAGACCCCTCCTGCTATGCTGCTGGCCCTTCCCAGCTCCTGAGGTAGCATTACGGCTCAGTACAAAGAGCTCCAGTTGGACGAGGTGCCAAGCAGAGTGAATTTTGATCTCTATGACCAACTAGCTGTGGATTGGTTTGAGTTCCTCAACATCTGAGTCTCTTTGAACCTCTTTCCTCTTCTGTAAGGTGGAGATACTAATGACAGTGTTGTTTTCAGGATTATGTGAAACCAGGATTATGTGAAATCTCTATGAAGCCTTTAGCTTGGTATCTGGCATATAGAAGGTGCTCGTAACAGTAAAATGTATGAGTGAATGAGTGGAAGTAGACAAACTCATAAGACTCTTTCTGGGAGGATGCCATATTGAAGATTTCGACTTTATGCTCAGAAAATTGGAAACTCTTAAAAGATTTTATGCAGGGGCATGGCATACATCCTTGTGTTTTATACTGATTTTTCTGACAGCTTACTGGAAAATGGATGGCAGGAGCAGAGACTATGAGCATAGAGCATAGAGCCCAGCTTGCAAGCTGCCATCCGGGGAGATATAATAGGAACTGAGGCAATGACAGCAGGAATGAAAAAAAGACATGCAAATAATGCCTACCATTTGGGAAGCAAAAGCGCTTTGCCTTACTATATTGTCTGTCCTGATCAAAAGATACGTGATGGCCTTAGCCTCATTGTCTGGATGAGAAAGTTGAAGTCACCAAGAAAAATGGAAGAGCTGGAATTTGAACCCTCTTCCACATTAATGGAGAGCCTTAATCATTTCCTTCCTCAGTATCACTTTTGTGTCAACACTACTTAGAACCAACAACAAGGGGGCAGTTGGCTGGCTCAGTCAAAAGAGCATGTGACTCTTGATCTGGGGGTGATGAGTTCGAGCCCCACAACTATAGAGATTACTAAAAATAAATACATACACTTAAAAAAAATGAAGAACAAGAAAGAGAGGAGAGGCTTTTCTAGAAGGTTCTCTAGTCCCTGTTCCACAGTACTCTTTACAAGGAGAACTACAGCCAAATTATGGAGAAAACAAAGGAAGAGGCTCACTCTGGGTTCCTACAGGACCCTGATGATCAGAGATGACATGAAACACCCAAGAAGTTTCTGGGGCTATGAGGCAGATGAATGGGCAGGTAGGGAAGATGTCCCTGGAAGATGTCCAGGGTGGGAGCAGCTGTGGAGCCCTTCCCTTTTGGGGCCACTCCCTCCAGGTTGCAGTTGGGGCCTTCTGACCTGTGAGAGGCAGGAGGTAAATGGTCCTGTCCTTCCCAGCCTGTCAAGGAGGCTTCCCCACGCCTTGTCTCGGGGGCTTCTGCCTTGACAGGCTGTTTTTCATTGAAGTACAGATAACTAATTTCCCTCTGGACACTATCTCCCCATGAACTCACCCTCTGCTCATGAATAATATTTTAGGTAATGCCTTTCTTGGTCATCATTTTAGGCAGTTTACTGGCTAATACAAATAATGCCCTACTTTATAATGTTCATTTGCACAATCCGCTCACAGTATTTTCACAGCACTCTTGAATTGGGGGTGGTGCTATTACACAGTCTTGTAGGGAATAAAGAAAACACAGGCAGTTGAAAATATCCTCCCAAACCCTCCTTCCTCATCCCAATCTAGATGCTCACGTAGAACATTTGACGGCCCCCCGCAGTTCTTTGCACACCTTCAGCACCCAGTGTCCAATATAAGGGTGGGCTCAGGCTTAAAGGAACCGCCCTGTGGTCTGTCTGCACCCCCTACCTTGGGCCTCAGTGCTCTCAGCTTCAAGGATAAAGGGACCTATATGCAGCTAAGTCTATGGAACCCAAGTCAGAAAATAGAAATAGAGTCACAGCATCTCTAGGAGAACAACACTAGGGGACAGAGGCTGGACACTAGAGACAGGCCCCATGGGAGGACCACAGCCACAGCACAGGGAAATGGCTAGCCCGACCGTGCCTAGTACAGCAAGCAGTATGGCCCCAAGACCCCAGAGTATGATATGGGCATAGTGTGAGCAGGCATGGTCGCAGAAATGGACGTGTTGTGTGGGTACAGAAGTCGTTGGACTGTGCTTTGCCCAATCAGTTTCAGTGTCCAGCCCTGTCCTAGGAGATATGAGGAGAAACCAAGTCTCAATTATCAAATCATTTATGTTTTAGCCAAGTATCTTTTGGTTCATAATAATAATAATTGCCATCTACTGAACATCTGTGTGCAAGGCAATCTACGTGCATGTTCTCGTTCAATCCTCACTTGGCGGAGGGGGTATCATTCTAGAAACCTGGGGCACCCAAGTCCTCTTAGGCTACTCCTCCTGTTCTTGCCTTAAGGCCAATCTTAGCATGAAATTAATGTATGGGATGCAAGGGGGTGGCTACAAATCTCATTCCAAGACCATGAAAAAGTGAGAGAGGTCTTTCCTGCAGGTTTCTTAAGGAGACAAAATGGGGTCACACCAAACATTAAGATGCAAGGCTTCCTAGATATCTGCTTACAACATCCCTTTCTCTGATGTTCTACTCCTGACATCACCTTCTCACATTTCTCCACCTGCCTCCTCAGCATCCCACACCGTCCCGTGATGCTCCTCTAGCTCCCTCCCACCTCCCAAGCCCTTCCCTCTAGAGGTCTCCCTTAATTTGAAGTAGCCTCTCTCTGTGACTCCAAAAGGTATGAGAAAAAGAGTGGGAAGCTGCAAAAAAATAAAGACAATGCACATGAACATAGATCTTTACGTTTACAAATGGCTTACATATACATTACCCCACTTGAGCCCTTTGCAGACTCACAATAGCCTGTGAGGTGGGTATGGCTCCTTATCATCCCCATTTACAGTTGAGAAAACCGAGGCTCAGAGGTAAAGTGAGTTGCCTAAAGCCCATCAGTGAGTGTTGAGCCATGCCCTGAAACCAAGGCCTCCTTCCTTCGTACCACAGGTGGCCCAGGGCTTCAAAATCCTAGAAGGGCACATTAAAATGTCAGTTACACTTCACACATTGCTGCCTGCCCCAACTGCTGCCCTGGGGCCCCGGGGCAGGACTCAGAAGCTATGCTCAGGAGACCACATTCACTAGCAATGGAAGGAAGGGTGGGGGCAAAAGGACTCCAAAATCAAAGATGCTTGTAATAAATTCCCTCAAAAAGATCCAGGAAACTGGCTTCTCTCAAGGGACTTCTATCAGCACCAAAGTGGAAGCTGCCTCCTGTGTATTTATTACGGGTGGATGACCTTCTGAACACCTGTGGTAATGGTCAGACTTTGTGCAAGAGAGTATATGGGGCAGTGAAACATCTCTGAAATTAACAAATGTTTGAGGGGGAAAGGGATCAGTATATGATGCCTGTTGGTGATGTCTCCCAAAGCTGCCTCTGTAGGGTCTCATGTTTTTAAAAAGCTATTGTTAATAGTTGTTCTACTTTTACAGATCAAGTTTGCTTTAGGAAATTTAGAAAAGACATACAGGTCTAAAGAAGCAAGGGGGAATTATTGTCAGCCCATCAGCCACAGGCAGAATTAACCTTTTGGCCTATTTTCTTCTAGTTCTTTGCTATATATTTTTCTTCTAGTTATTTGCTATATATTTTTCTACAACTTTCCATAGTTGAAATCATAATCTATATAAATGATATCCAGGTTTTTTTCCCCCATGGACAGCATAACATAAGCATTTCCTATATGTATGTCATAATAAAGTTATTCATTCACTTCAGCCCTTGTTAGATACAAAGCTAACATTCTTAGGCAAGTTGTTAGTGGTGTATGGTACCATTTGTTGGCTGTACGAGAGACAGTTTAGGGACTAAGGGTATTTACTGACTCGAGTCAGGCCGCCTGGGTTTGAATCCTGATTCTGCCACATCCTAGTTGTGTGACCTTGGACAAGTTAATTAACTTCTCTGGCTCCATCTCCTAACCTATAAAATGAGAATAGTAGTATCTACCTCGCAAACTGGTTCTAAAGATGAAATGAGTTAATTACATGAAAAGTGCTTAGAATAACAGATGTCATGGTAAGCACTAAGTAGTAGCTATTAGCAATATATGGTGTATGTGGTTGCATCACAAATTATTCAACTATTCTCCTGCAACTGGACATTAAGGTTGCTTTCAATTCTTCCACTATGATAAATAGCTCTATAAACCATTGACTGCATGCATCAGGGCAGGAAAGGTAGATTGAGACTCTGCTGTGAAAACATTTGAGTGCCAAGATAAGGATTAAGAATTAAGAAATTCAGGATAAACAACCCAGGAGAAAAACTCACCTTGGAAGGAGGCATCCAATCAACTTGAAGAGATGACATTTAATTCTACGTGGCAAACATGTGTTGAGCTCTGTGGGCCAGAAATGGTCTAGGCCAGGTCAGGAAACACCGAGATGAACAGGGGACACCAAGACGAACAAGAGACAGACAGGCTCGACTCCCCAGGACCTTTAGTTAGTTATGAAAATGTCATACTGTTATGTCCGGGAGTAAATTTTCACCGAGACATATTTCTACATTATCACCTATGTGGACAGGGATTACAAAACACCCCATTTCAAATAACCAATAAAGTAGAAAGCACAAACTTCACCAGTCCTCCCGTCATGCCTCATTGAGGAGGCTTGGTCAAGAATGCCTGTTTCTTGGGGCGCCTGGGTGGCTCAGTCAGTTAAGCGTCTGCCTTCGGCTCAGGTCATGATCCCGGGGTCCTGGGATCTAGTCCCGCATCGGGCTCCCTGCTCAGTGGGGAGTCTGCTTCTCCCTCTGACCCTCTTCCCACTCGTGCTTTCTCTCTCACTTGCTTTCTCTCTCTCCCAAATAAATAAAATCTTTAAAAGAAAAAATGCTTGTTTCTCAGAAGTATTGTGACACTAGAGAGGGCATTCCTGAAGCTCTTCGTATAGTGTCTGGTACATGGCAAAGGCTCAAAAAACGAAGAGCTGATAGTTACTGAGCACTTGCCAAGTGCCAGGCACTATGTTAAATACTCTTCAACCATTCCGTCGTGGAACACTTGCAGCAACCCCATTAGGTAGAGACGATCAGTTTTATTGTTCATGTTTTATAGATGAGGAAACAAAGAAGTAAGTGACTTGACCAGGGTCACACAAGGAATAAATGGAGAAGCTGGATTCTTAACCAAGGCATTTGATTCATTACAGCAACCCTATAGCCAGAGTTGAATTCTGGTGGTTTAGACGTTCAAGGGATCACGTCCTTGCTTACTGTGCTTCACGAGCTTCTCCCCAAAGAGAACTGACGTTTCATGAGAGAAGCTACACAGCACAGAGTGCCCCAATCTCTGAGTCAGCAGGCCTGACTTCTACCGCCAACATTCACGATTCAGACTGCAGAAATCAGATCAGGTACTTCCCCCGCTGCTACTCAGTGAAATGAGGGCAGTTGGACTAAATTAGTTGTTTCCCAACCGAGCGGACCTTTCAAATCACATGCAGAAATCATTTAACATATAAATTCTATCCCCCCCCAACATTCCAGTGACTCAGGGGTCGGACCTTGGATATCTGTAATTGTTAGCATGGTCCCCAGGCAGCGTTAATGATGGGCAGGATTGGCAGACAAGTCCACGAGGTTTCACCCAAGGCTCTTTCTAACTTGTCCCAGAGAAGTTCCTCCAACAGAATAAAAAGCCACCCACCGTGCCTAAGCACGGCGGTGCTCCATGATGAGGGGAGCCCTCTCTCCCAATATCACCCTGAGTGGGAGACCCTCTGCCAACGGATTGTGAGCTTTGAGTGGCTCAGACATGGCTGCAGCCTCAGCCACATTCTTGTTGACCATCATCACCAATAGATTTTTTTAAGATTTTATTTATTTATTAGAGAGAGATAGAGAGAAAGAGAGCACGAGCACAAGCATGGGGAAGTAGAGCGAGAAGCAGACTCCCCACCGAGTGGGGAGCCCGACGTGGGGCTCGATCCCAGGATCCCGGGATCATGACCTGAGCCGAAGGCAGACGCCTAACGACCGAGCCACCCAGGCGCTCCCATCATCTCCAATAGTTAATGGGCCACCAAGGGCCGGACAATAACCTTTGGGAAGGGCCGTATTTCCCCATCACCGGCATAGCTCCTAAAGGTCAAATGTCTCCTGGAAAGCGGCATGAGCTTTCCAGCCCCTCCTTGTGTCAGGTACAACACAAAACCTTCGGCAGCTTCTCAGGAGAAAGCTGAGTGCACAGCTGCAGCATTATCCTGCTGGGAGTTGGTGCGGGCATTCGCGATATGAATTAACCCATAGCCAGCTCTGCTAAGGTCTAAGTGTGCGCACAATCAGACAGGCATTTGAGGAGCACTGACAAGGCTCAGTGCAGGAAGGAGCCCCTGAACAATGCCACATTATCCATTACAGTCTTCCTTCGCTGATAACATAAAGTGCTCAACTGTCAAGTTCAATTAGCAAGCAGGTGGTCTATAAGGAGAATAACAGCCTGTACCTGTCAACCGAAATGGCTCAGAGCGCTGCAGAGTCATGGCCTGAAGGCCTCAAAATGACTCCATCCAGAAGTCCGGGACACCAGGGCAGGCCCACTTGGGCCGAAAATTTGTGTGTGTTCTTGAGGGTTTGGAGGAGGGGGAGTACAGATGCTTGTACTAAATATACACCCTTGTAGTAAAAGGGTTGTATCAAATCAGCTTGGGGTCCTATCAAATGAGCTGCAAATCCAGGGAGCAAGGGATACCATCTATCACACCTCTTTGGCCAGTTCCTCTGTGAGGTCTTTCTCAAACTCGCAGAAAGGATGGAGAGTAGGAAACTTATTTCCTTGCCCAAAATAGACACCAAGTTCCTAAGTTCACATTCAGAGGGAACTAACTATACAGGAGAGATTTTTATCTGAAGAATCTGGGCTTCATCTGATGGTTGGGTTAAGAAGAAAGGGGCACAGTGCACCTGCTTGATTTTAATCTACCCCCTTTAAAATGTGTTCCTCACTTAGAGGACTCCCAAGGTGCTTTGCTGCATATCTTTCAACTGATCTCTATTTTGCAGATAAATCAGCTGGGGCCTAGAGACTCAAATGGGCTGGCAAAGATTACCTAGCTAATAAGGGGCAAAGTTTGGACTAGAGCCTACATCTTCTGATTCTGTTATAGATGCTAATAAAGGGCCACAGGGCAGCCCGGAAAATATAGAGAGAACCAGAGACTTAAAAAGCAGAAACTGCTGTGGGCCAGCCCCCCCTAATGAGACCCCTGAGAGGCATCAGGTCCTGCTCATTATTTTCCAATTTTCAGAGTGGTCAGGGATCATTAGGCTGGTTTTCAGCCTGTCTCTTCAAAGGGCTAGGAAAAACATAGAAAGTGATAAATGGAGATGGTAGAGAATGGCCAGATGCCTGGTGGAATGTTATTGTTTCTGCTGGGAAGAAGGAAGTCACTCATCTGTGTGAGGCTAGACCCCTGATGGTACATTTCCTTCACCTCAGCATTTTTTGGCGTAGAGGGTGAGGTGGCCTTTCTACTTTGGAGATCTCGTGAGCTAGAAGAAATCATAATTCTCACTTTATTGATTACTGAGGTGAAATGGAGCATGTTAAGATTAGGATCTGGATCTTCCAGAATGATCTGAGAGATAATAATGACTTCCTCAAATTACTCAAACAGGCAACTAAACTATGCCGGAGTTAATCCTCACAAAGAACCAAAGCGTGTGTGTCATTAACAGCCTTTACAGAGGAGATAACTAAGGCTTAGGGGTTTGAATAATTGGCCAGAGGCCATGTGCCTTGTAACTGGCAGAGCTGAGGATCGAACTGACGTGTACATGACTTCAAAGCCACTCTTTAACCACACTGCTCATCATCAGTTTTTCCTTGGAGGCAAAGTGATGTGAGGTTGGCCTGACTCACCTCCCCATTATCTCTGCCGCTAGCACTTGCTTATACTTTTTCCGTTCTCTGAAATATCCCCTTTGTCTCGCTCTGCCTGCATGAACACAACCCCTCCTCTACAGTTGAATTCAACCCTGAGCTTCTTCAGGAAGCCTTGAGTCCAAAACCCTTTCTTCCTTCTCTAAAGTGTTAGAAACACTTGCAGAATTTCCCAGGACTGTTTTTTTTTTTTTTCATTCATTAAATATCAACTAAATGAGGTTGGGTTTTTTAATACACTTTCAAATAAATATGCATCAGATATTTCATAGAAGCATGACTTTACATGAATCAATCCACAAATCAGGACAAAATTTCCTTTAACAGATTCAGAGATGTGAATTGATTCAGTTCAGAATCTTCTTCTAAGCCATTCCCCAAATTTGGACACAGAATCATAGAGATACGGAAGTGAGGGTCCCTCCTGGCTTTATCCATGGCCAGGAAACAGACTTGCTCCTCTTAGTTGACATTTTCCTCTCCGAGCCCCTCCAAGGTCTTTAATAAAATTCCAGAAAGGCCGTGCCTCTGCAGTGTCCTCTCCAGGAGGCTGGTGCCACAGCTCATTCCCTAAATGACTAATGAGCCAGGAGCTGTTTGTGTGGTGGTGGCATTTCAGCGGGCTTCGGGGTCAAGCAAAATGGAGTGTGACTCCTGCATTGCTCTGTACTAGCCGTGGCTTCAGGAAAGACCCTTAAACCCTCCAAAGCTATGAAGTGGGAGCACCATAGCGTTTGGAAGATCACAGTAAGGATCAGCAATAATGCTATTATGTGCGTCAAATAGGTACTCAAAAGAGGATAGCTATGATGATTATGAGATGTGACCCCAATCAAAAGGGGGCAGACAACTCACTTCCCTGGCACCAATTCTGAAAAAAACATAAATGCTTTTGGTGTTGCCTAAAATGCCTCCTTCTTCTCTTCCTTCTCTCTTCTTCTAATCCCTTTAAAAATTAAACATTGTAACTGTTTGCATCCCTCCAAAATTCACATGTTGACAACCAAATGCCCCAGGTGATGGTACTCGGAGGTGGATCTTGGGGAGGTGATGAGGTCCTGAGGCCGAATCCCTCATGAATAGGATTCGTGCCCTTATAATAGCTGCCTGAGAAAGCTCCCTTGCCCCTTCCACCTCATGAGGACACTGCAAAAAAGATGACCATCTGCTAGCCCTTGCTAGACACTGAGGCTGCTGGTGCTGTAACTGTGGACTACTCAGCCTCTAGAACTGTGACAAATACATTACTGTTCTTTATAAGCCACTCAGCCTCTGATATTTTAGTTATAGCAGCCTGAACAGATTAAGAAGCCTACTTTATGAAATAGACACACGTCCCTGAGAAAACGGGCACTGCTTTTTAGCTTCTAAAAGATGGCTGCTCGTATCTGCCATATTGAAAAAGAAGCAACACAGCGACGACGTTCTCACATTTATTCTTAAAATGACGGGCCTTGGACTGGATCAGAGAACCAGAGGCCCCTTGTACCAGTGGTTGCTCATCACCATCTGAGAAAAACCTCAAGTATTACTGGAGATTTTACTACATTCGTAGAATGTCAAAGATTATCTCGTTTCCCTCATGAGGAAACAAGCACCAGACCGGTGGAGAAACCTCTCCTGTGTTGCCCAGGCACAGAGCCCATAGCAAAAGCAGATTTCTTTCACGCTTCCACCCATCAGTTTAAAGGCATTACTGAGTACCCCTCGCACACTAGCTCCTAGGGGTGCAGGGCAGCAGGAGCCAGGGCTCTAGCCCTGCAGGAGTTTACGGCGCAGCCATGACGGAACAGCTCAAGACTTTTACGATCCAGAGCCCAGTGGGGCAAACTCCACGGTACAAGAAGTACACTTGTTTTGTTCACTGTTCCATCCCCAGTCCTTAGAATAGTTCCACTGAGGCAGCACATATATTGTTAATGCAGTTAATTGACTCTGGAGCCACAGGGGCTGGAATTGAATCCCAGACCACCCAAAGAATAGCTGAGCAATCTTGGGCAAGTGACTTAATCTCTCTGTGCCTCAATTTTCCCATAGTAAAGCATGCATAGTACTATAAAGATGAAATGAGATAATCCATGGAAAGTAATTTAAAAAGTGCCAGCACAGGGTAAATGCTCAAAGGACATTAACCATAATTATTATTCTAAGCAATCACATGATTAGAGAAGAAATTAATATATGATGAGTATATATACACATATATGTATGCATACTTGATATGCCATCAAGTGATATTTGATGAATAAATGAATGAACAATGGAATGAAGTGAATGAATGCAATTGGAGTCAGAGAAAGAAGGGATTTTTGCAGGCTGAAGCGCTGAGGGAAGGTGTCCTGGCAGAGGCCAAACCTGAGCCAGGCATTTAAGAAAGTATAGGATCGGGGCACCTGGGTGGCTCAGTCGTTAAACGTCTGCCTTCGGCTCAGGTCATGATCCTGGGGTCCTGGGATCGAGCCCCGCATCGGGCTCCCTGCTCAGTGGGAAGCCTGCTTCTCCCTCTCCTCCCTGCTTGTGCTCTCTGTCATTATCTCTGTAGCTCTCTCTGTCAATGTATCTCAAATAAATTAATAAAATCTTTAAATTACAAAAAAGTGTAGGATCTGAGAAGGATGAAACAGAAAGAAAAGACAAAGGTTTATACTTCCAGAAGATCTCTCAGACAAAGACTGAAAAAGTGTTATTTTTTTCTGTAAAATACTGGAAACAGCCTAACTAGCCACTGAGGGAATTAAATACAACTTAATAAATCTATAAAATAAATTACTTTTAATCCATTAAAATGATATTTTCAAACAATAGCGAGTAACAAATATGTTCAGATTATAAGAGTCAAAAAAACCACCACACATTATACATAGTATAATCTCAACTAAGGAAAAATATCCATTTGCATGTAAAAAGAGAGGAGTTTATCAAAGTGTTAGAAGGAAGGAATATGGATAATTTTGTCTCTTTAAATCTTTCCCAGTTTTTCAAACTGCCTACAATGGGTATGTAGTATTTTAATAATTGTGTTTGGTTTTAGTTGTGATAAAATATAAAATTTGCCATTTTAATTATTTTTACACATCCAGTTCAATTAATAATATGTTCTGAAGTCTTGTATTTTTCTCAGGTGAACAAGATCCCCCAGGCCCAGGGCCTTGTTCACACTGTCATCCTGTCAGAGTGGCCCCCAGATGCCGAGGGGAAACATGGCCACTGCTCGTGCCTGAACACCCCAACCAACCCCTTTGCCCTGGAAAACACCATTATGATTTTGGAGCATGTAACTGCCTGCTGAGGCTTGGCACTTTGACCCTCCCGTGGGGAGAATTATTCCTCCCTAAAGTCAGAGTGTTAACAGGCTTGTCATGTCTGGACAACGAACGGCCTCCCCCGTCCCCAGGCCTCTTCATTTTATCTTCTGATACTGCTCCACAGAAACGCAACTTTCAGCCATTGCCTCCAGCCCTCACAAATGGGACGGGGGGGGGGGGGAATTCCTCTCAGTCTCCAGAATCCCAAAAAGTTCCCCTGTGCCTCCTGGAAAGTATAAAAAGTATGGATGTGGAGCCTCTTCAACTACTTCTGAAGGCTTGGCCTCATGCCGCAGCTTGCATAATGAATCATCTCATGAGTTAGAACACCTTGTGAAATAGAAGGCTGGCCAGAGGGAAGAGCTACCTGGCCTCAGGCCTGTGTGTCTGCTACATGCCCACGTCCAAGGGGAAAATGCTCATCTTGAAGTTGCTCCTCAGTTTCCCTACAATTCCACTACTTCTTTTTTTTTTTTTTAAGATTTATTTATTTATTTTGAGAGAGTGAGAATGAGAGAGAGAGAGAGTACATGAGAGGGGGGAGGGTTAGAGGGAGAAGCAGTCTCCCCACCGAGTGGGGAGCCCGATGTGGGACTCGATCCCGGGACTCCAGGATCATGACCTGAGCCGAAGGCAGTCGCCTAACCGACTGAGCCACCCAGGCGCCCCCAATTCCACTACTTCTTACATCCATTCTCTTCCTCTTCCGTTTTCATGAGTCTAATTTATTTATTCAGTGATCATTATTCACCCCTTTCATATACCAGGGACTATGTCAGGGATGAGATACTGCCACCAAAGATAATGGCAACAATCTTATTAACTGCCAATAACTGTGCTGAAAAGCTCTACCTGCACTATCCCATTTAACCCGTATAACAAGTCCACAAAGAAGGAACCCTTCCCCCATTTTACAGATTACAGAGCTGAGGCTCAGGAGGAATAAGACACTTGCACAGAAGCACTTCTGGGTAAAGGTGGTAAAATAACTCTAAATTAGAACATCTCTCTTTCCCAACATTTAACACAATAAACAGCAAAAGTAAAAACAGCACATGAAATTATCAGTAATTTCTACTAATAAGCACCTAACAGACCATGCTTTCCCACAGATAACAGCTATACACTCTGGATAAAATATGAATAACAACAACCTAAAGGCACAAGAGATAAACAGAAGCAAAAAGAATCTGGAGAGGAGTCAAATCTTAGAAGAATGTCATGGCAAGGAGTGAGTTACCTATTTATGTAGTTTTCAGCCTGTGAATAGGCTGAAGTCAGCATTATGTGGGTTGGCTAAAACTTAAATATTAAAAAGTCCACAGTCCTCCTGTCCTAAAGAACCAGAGGACAGAATATGCTGGAAAGCAAGAAGAAAGGGGAAATATGGGAAAGGAATGATCCAAAGAGAGAGAGCCCCAAATTCTGTGTGTAAACTCTGACCATGTTTCTGTCAGATCCCAAACCACTCAAGCATAAAGCAGACTCAAAGTAACCAAGCTGAAGACAGAGGAGATGAGTTAAGGTGGGTTACACCCCAAAGGGCAGCTTTGCAGTTTGGCTCCACCTAAGTTTATTTGCTTCCTAAACCAAAACATCAACTCTCTCAGAGGACTACAATAGGACCTAGAATCTCCATAACATCAAATTCCTAATGCCTAAGACATAATTCAAAATGAGTCAACATACAAAGAACCAGGGAATATAATTCAGGCTGAAAAGAAAAGACAATCAACTGATACCAACCCCAATATGATCCAGATGTTGCAATTAGATAAGGATTGTCAAGCAGCTATTACAATTATGCTCAGTGGGAGGAAGTCCAAGATGGTGGAGGAGTAGACCTTAATTTCGTCTGGTCCCAGGAATTCCACTAGGTAGCTATCAAATCATTCTGAACACCTGCAAACTCAACTGGAGATCTAAGGAAAGAATAGCTGCAACTCTACAAATAGAAAAGTGACCACTTTCTGCAAGAATGACAAGACAGAAAAACTCATCTCAAAAAAGAGAACAAGAAGCAGTACGGACTGCCAGGGACCTAATCAGTATGGACATTAGTAAGATGTCAGAACTAGAGCTCAGAATAACGATTCTAGAGATACTAGCTGGGCTTGAAAAAAGCATAAAAGACACTAGAGAATCCCTTTCTGGAGAAATTAAAGAACTAATATCTAACCAGGACGAAATCAAAAAGGCTATTAAGGAGAAGCAATAAAAAATGGAGGCTCTAACTACTAGGACAAATGAGTCAGAAGAGAGAATTAGTGATACAGAAGACAAAATAATGGAGAATAAAGAAGCTGAGAAAAAGAGAGATAAACAACTACTGGATCACAATGGGAGAATTCTAGAGATAAGTGATACCATAAAGTGAAACAATATTAGAATAATTGGGATCCCAGAAGAAGAAGGGGGGTGGTGCAGAGGGTATACTGGAGCAAATTATAGCAGAGAACTTCCATAATCTGGGGAAGAAAACAGGTATTTAAGTCCAGGAGGCACAGAGAACCCCCTTCAAAATCAACAAAAATAGGTCAACACCTCCACATAAAACAGTGAAACTTGCAAATCTCAGAAACAAAGAGAAAATCCTGAAAACAGTTTGGGACAAGAGATCTGTAACCTACAAGGGTAAAAACATCAGATTGGCAGCCAACCTATCACAGAGACCTGGCCGACCAGAAAGGACTGGCATGGTATATTCAGGGTGCTACCAAACTGAAACAGGAAGAAATAGAAACCTTGAACAGAATAATAATCAGCAAGGAAATTGAAGCAGAAATCAAAAGTCTCCCAACAAACAAGAGCCCATTGCTAGGTGGCTTCCCAGGGGAATTCTACCAAACATTTAAAGAAGAATTAACACCTATTCTTCTGAAGCTGTTTCAAAATAGAAATGGAAGGAAAACTTCCAAACTCTTTCTATGAGGCCAGCATTACCCTGATCCCAAAACCACACAAAGACCCCATCAAAAAGGAGAACTACCAGCCAATATCCCTGATGGACATGGATGCAAAAACTCTCACCAAGACACTAGCCAATAGGATCCAACAGTACATTAAAAGGATTATTCACCACAACAAAGTGGGATTTATTCCTGGGCTGCAAGGGTAGTTCAACACCTGCAAATCAATTAATGTGATACAATACATTAATAAAAGAAAGGAAAAGAAACATATGATCCTCTCAATAGATGCAGAAAAAGCATTTGACAAAGTACAGCATCCTTTCTTGATTAAAACTCTTCACAGTGTAGGGATAGAGGGAACATACCTCAATATCATAAAAGCAATCTACGAAAAGCCCACAGCAAATATCATTCTCAATGGGGAAACCTGAGAGCTTTCCCCCTAAGGGGAATGTTCCTGACATGGCAAGGATGTCCACTATCACTACTGTTATTAGTATTAGAAGTCCTAGCCTCAGCAATCAGAAAACAAAAAGAAAAAGTCATCCAAATCAGCAAAGAAGTCAAACTCTCACTCTTCGCAGATGACATGATACTCTACTCAGGAAACTATAGAACACTCATGAAAGAAGTTGAGGAAGACACAAAGAAATGGAAAAATGTTCCATGCTCATGGATTGGAAGAACAAATATTGTTAAAATGTCTATGCTACCTAGAGCAATCTACACATTCAATGCAATCCCTATCAAAATACCATCAACTTTTTTCACACAGCTGGAACAAATAATCCTAAAATTTGTATGGAACCAGAAAAGACCCCAAATAGCCAATGGAATGTTGAAAACCAAAGCTGGTGGCATCACAATTCCAGACTTCAAGCTCTCTTACAAAGCTGTTATCATCAAGACAGCATGGTATTGGCACAAAAACAGACACATAGATCAGTGGAACAGAATAGAGAGCCCAGAAATGGACCCTCAACTCTATGGTCAACTAATCTTCGATAAAGCAGGAAAAAATATCCAATGGAAAAAGACAGTCTTTACAACAAATGGTGTTGGGAAAATTGGACAGCCACCTGCAGAAGAATGAAACTGGACCATTTTCTTACACAATATACAAAAATAGACTCAAAATGGATGAAAGACCTAAATGTGAGACAGGAATCCATCAGAATCCTAGAGAACACAGGCAGCAATTTCAGTGACCTCAGCCACAGAAACTTCTTGCTAGACACGTCTCCAAAGGCAAGGGAAGCAAGGGCAAAATGAACTATTGGGACTTCATCAAGATAAAAAGCTTTTGCACAGCAAAGGAAAGAGTTTATAAAACCAAAAGACAACCAACAGAATGGGAGAAGATACTCACAAATGTCTTATCAGATAAAGGGTTAGTATCCAAAATTTATAAAGAACTTATCAAACTCAACACCCAAAGAACAAATAATCCAGTCAAGAAATGGGCAAAAGACATGAACAAACATTTCTGCAAAGAAGACAACCAAATGGCCAACAGACACATGAAAAAGTGCTCAACATCTCTCAGCCTGAGGGAAATCCAAATCAAAACCTCAATGAGATACCACCTCACACCAGTCAGAATGGCTAAAATTAACAAGTCAGGAAATGACAGATGTTGGCAAGGATGCGGAGAAAGGAGAACCCTCCTACACTGTTGGTGGGAAGGCAAGCTGGTGCAGCCACTCTGGAAAACAGTATGGAGGTTCCTCAAAAAGTTGAAAACAGAACTACCCTGTGACCCAGCAATTGCACTACTGGGAATTTACCCCAAAGATACAAATGTGGCAATCTGAAGGGGCACCTGCACCCCAATGTTTAATAGCAGCAATGTTCACATAGCCAAACTATGGAAAGAGCCCAGATGTCCATCAACAGGTGAATGAATAAAGAAGATGTGGTATATATATATACAATGGAATATTATTCAGCCATCAGAAAAATGAAATCTTGTCATTTGCAATGGCGTGGATGGAACTAGAGAGTATTATGCTAAGCGAAATAGGTCAATCAGTGAAAGACAATTATCATATAATCTCACTGATATGTGGAATTTAAGAAACAAAAGAGAGGATCATAAACTTTATGCCATGAACGTTGAAAAGAAGGAACAAAGAAAGGAACAAAGAGTTCTGACATGGTGCCATGTGCATCATAATCTCATACTTCCTTCCCGAGAAGCCTTATGGAGGAAAACAGGTGTAATGGCAAAATCCTGGTAACATTCAGGAACTGGCCCACCCCTCTTCCCATTTGGAGAGAATATGACTGAGCAAATGAAAAGGCAGCCAGAGAAAAATCGCAAGGAAGCACTAGGGAGCAAAAGCCCCTGCACTCCATTGCAGGACTATGAGGGAATGAAGAAGGGCACCCAGGGCTAGACAGTTTCCAGATCACTGTGCTAGGCTGGAGACACATCCACTGGAGTGGTATACAGACCCAGCGGGGTGGCATGCATACTGCAACGGGACATTTTACTGGGTCTCAGAAAAGCACAGGTCCCCAGTCCTCCAGCCGGGCTGCATGCAGCCCTGTCCACTCCCCATGTCCTAAAACTACAGAAAAGCAGATAGCAGGCAACTCACCGCAGCCCACAAGCTGTAGTTCTGAGGGGGAGGCAACTAAGTTTTAAATAACACAGGAAGGGTTTCAAGAAGTCACCCATATTTTATATCAAACCAAATAATCCATGTTAGTCACAGGCTAAATAAAAAAAGAAACAGGACAGTAACTCAGAAAGTATTCCATACAGAGAAAAAAAATCAACCCTGTTTGGAAGAAAACCTAGCCCAAACCAACCAAGCAGCAAGATACTCTGAATACATCACTCTTCAGACATGTATTCTAATAAAGAAAATGACTTTATTTTTTAAGGGTCTGTTTATTTATTTATTTATTTGAGAGAGAGAGAGTGCCAGGGAAGGGGCAAAGGGAGAGGGAGAAAAAATCTCAAGCAGATCCCCTGCTGAGTGTGGAGCCCAACCCAGGGTTTGACCTCAGGACCCTGAGATCAGGACCTGAGCTTGAAACCACGAGTCAGAGGCTTAACCGACTGAGCCACCCAGGCGCCCCAAGAATATGACTTTAACAAAATAAAAACACAAAGACGAAAGGATTAAATAACAGTGGGAGATTAAAAGGGAGATTACAGTGCCAAAGCGACAAAGTGTGTAGCCAAATCCTCATTCAGATCTAACAAATCACTTTGAAAAATAAACATGGACCAGAAGAGATACAGCTGAACATCAAGTTATTTTCACAGATGGAAGACTTGAGATAATCATAATGAATACTGAGGGAAAGGACATGAGATGCAAAGCAATTAAAGAATACATGAGAAAGACAATCTAACATAAAAATTCCTGATGTCTTGGAAGTGAAGATTTGCAACAATTAAGGGAAGAAACTGTAATATTGGAAAATGTGATAGAGAACAATTTCTCCAAAGTGTAAGAATTCAGGCTTCTAATCAAAAAGATATACTGTTTTCCAATAATATTGATAGAAAAAAAGAGATATTTAGATATATGTTTGTTAACTTAAATTGAAAGATTAGGGAAGGGATCTTGGAGCAAGACGGCGGAGGAGTAGGAGACCTGAATTTCGTCTGGTCTCAGGAATTCAGCTGAATAGGGATCAAACCATTCTTAACACGTACGAACTCAACAGGAGACCGAAGAAGAGAGTAGCAACAACTCTCTGAACAGAAAAGCGACCACTTTCTGGAAGGTAGGTGGTGCGGAGAAGTGAATCCGAGGCGATATTCGGGAGGATAGACGGCGGGGGAGGAGGCCTCCGTCGGCCGCTTCTGGCAAGTGATAGAGCCGCGGAGCACAAAATCGGAACTTTTAGAAGTCGGCTCCGATGAGGGACGTCGCTCCAGTGGCTAAGCGGGGGGTGGAACCCTCGCGGGACAGTGTGGTCTCAGGACCCTCAGGGTCACAGAAAGACCGGGGGTGCCTGAGTGCGGCAGAGCTCCCAGGTATTGGAGCGGGGAAGCCGGCTGCAGAGACGGAGCCGAGGCGCGGGCTCTCAGCTCAGGGTTGCCATAAACTGTGATCCGCGGCCCAGTCGGGCCACTGCTCCTCCAGCAGGGACCCAACAAGTGGCAGAGCCGGGGAGACTCCCCTTCCTTCCCAGGGAGGAGTGGCGCGGGAGCGCACTGCAGGGATCTGCTGGGTTTGGAGACTCCACACGGGGTCGGGTGCCAGAGATAGAAACGCTCAGTCACAGGCCAGGTGAGCACGGAGTGCGGCCGGAGACCGGGGAGATGGGAGTGACTGATTTTCTCTGGGGGCTCACTGAGGAGTGGGGCCCCGAGTTCTCAGCTCCTCCGGGTGGAGATTGGGAGGCCACCATTTTCACCCTGGTCCTCCAAAGCTGTACCGAGAGCTTGCAGGGAACAAAAGCTCCTGTGAGCAAATCGGAGCAGCTTGCTTAGCCCAGACTCACAAGGGCAGGGCAATTCCGCCTCCGTCAAAGACATTTGGGAACCACAGCAACAGGCCCCTCCCCCAGAAGATCAGCACGAACAGCCAGCAAGCCAAGACCAAGTTTACCGATCAAGAAGAACGGGAGAACTCCAGCGCTAGGGGAATACGGCACATAAAATTCATGGCTTTTTTTTTTTTAACCATGATTCATTAGTTTTTCAAAGTTAATTTTTTTAACTTTTTTTTTTTAATTTTTCTTTTTCCCTTTTTCAACCACCATCTTATCAATCGCTTTTTTAAAAAAACATTTTTTATTTTTCAATTTGAGAGTCATATTTTATCCCTTCACAGTAGTTACCCTTATTTTTGGCATATATATATAAGTTGTTCTCTCTTTAAAATTTTGAGATACAGTTTCTTCTAACAGATCGAAATATACCCTATATCACTAGTGTATGGCTTTGTTCTATTCTCCTGCCTGATCACATTCTCTCCCTTTATTTTTTCTTTTTTTTTTTTAAATCTTTTTTCTTTTTTCAAACAACTTATCAATTCCGTTTATAAAATCTTTTATACTTTTCATCTTTACAGTCATCTTCCATCCCTTCATTATATCAACCCTTATTTTGTACATATATAAGCCTTTCTTCCTTTAAAATTTTAGGAGGCACTTTTTTCTAACAGACCAAAATATGCCCAAAATCTAGTGTGTGGCACTGATCTATACACTAGCCTGATCATATTTGATCATATTTTGTTTTTTTTGTATTGTTCTGTTTTTGTTTTTATCTTTTTCTTTCTTTCTTTTTTTCTTTCTTTTCTCTTTCTTTTTTCTTTCTTTCCCTTTCTTTTCCCCTGGTTTCAGGTCTTTTCTGATTTGTATAGAGTATATTCGTTGGGGACGTTGTTAACCTGTTAGCATTTTCTTCTCTCATTCATCTATTCTCCTCTGGACAAAATGACAAGACGAAAAAAATCACCTCAGCAAAAAGAACAAGAGGTAGTACCGTCAGCCAGGGACCTACTCAGTACGGACATTAGTACGATGTTGGACCTAGAGTTCAGAATCATGACTTTAAAGATACTAGCTGGGCTTGATAAAAGTGTGGAAGTTATTAGAGAAACCCTTTCTGGAGAAATAAAATGACTAAAATCTAATCAAGTTGAAATCAAAAAGGCTATTAATGAGGTGCAATCAAAAATGGGGGCACTAACTGCTAGGATAGATGAGGCAGAAGAGAGAATCAGTGATATAGAAGACCAAATGATGCAAAATAAAGAGGCTGAGAAAAAGAGAGAAACAACTACAGGATCACGAGGGCAGAATTCGAGAGATAAGCGATACGATAAGACGAAACAACATTAGAATAATTGGGATCCCAGAAGAAGAAGAAAGAGAGAGAGGGGCAGAAGGTATATTGGAGCAAATAATAGCAGAGAACTTCCCTAACGTGGGGAAGGAAACAGGCATCAAAATCCAGGAGGCACAGAGAACCCCTCTCAAAATCCATAAAAATAGGTCAACACCCCGACATCTGATAGTAAAACTTACGAGTCTCACAGACAAAGAGAAAATCCTGAAAGCAGCTCAGGAGAAGAGATATGTAACCTACAATGGTAGAAATATTAGATTGGCATCAGACCTATCCACAGAGACCTGGCAGGCCAAAAAGGACTGGCATGATATCTTCAGAGCACTAAACGAGAAAAATATGCAGCCAAGAATACTATATCCAGCTAGGCTGTCATTGAAAATAGAAGGAGAGATAAAAAGCTTCCAGGACAAACAAAAACTAAAGGAATTTGCAAACACGAAACCATCCCTACAGGAAATATTGAAAGGGGTCCTCTAAGCAAAGAGAGAGCCTAAAAGCAGCATAGATCAGAAAGGAACACAGACAATATACAGTAACAGTCACCTTACAGGCAATACAATGGCACTAAATTCATACCTTTCAATAGTTACCCTGAATGTAAATGGGCTCAATGGCCCAATCAAAAGACACAAGCTATCAGATTGGATTAAAAAACAAGACCCATCGATATGCTGTCTGCAGGAGACTCATTTTAGACCCAAAGACACCCCCAGATTGAAAGTGAGGGGGTGGAAAACCATTTACCATGCTAATGGACACCAAAAGAAGGCTGGGGTGGCAATCCTTACATCAGACAAATTAGATTTTAAAACAAAGACTGGAATAAGAGATGAAGAAAGACACTATATCCTACTTAAAGGGTCTATCCAACAAGAAGATCTAACAACTGTAAATATCTATGCCCCTAACATGGGAGCAGCCAATTATATAAGGCAATTAATAACAAAAGCAAAGAAACACATTGACAACAATACAATAAATTGGGGGACTTTAATACACCCCTGACTGAAATGGACAGATCATCTAAGCAAAAGATCAACAAGGAAATAAAGACTTTAAATGACACACTGGACCAAATGGACTTCACAGATATATTCAGAACATTCCATCCCAAAGCAACGGAATACACATTCTTCTCTAGTGCCCATGGGACATTCTCCAGAATTGATCACATCCTAGGTCACAAATCAGGTCTCAACCGCTACCAAAAGATTGGGATTATTCCCTGCATATTTTCAGACCACAATGCCTTGAAACTAGAACTCAATCACAAGAGGAAAGTTGGAAAGAACTCAAATACATGGAGGCTAAAGAGCATCCTACTAAAGAATGAATGGGTCAACCAGGAAATAAAAGAAGAATTTAAAAAATTCATGGAAACCAATGAAAATGAAAATACAACTGTTCAAAATCTTTGGGATACAGCAAAGGCAGTCCTGAGAGGAAAGTATATAGCAATACAAGCCTTTCTCAAGAAACAAGAAAGGTCTCAAATACACAACCTAACCCTACACCTAAAGGAGCTGGAGAAAAAACAGCAAATAAAGCCTACACCCAGCAAGAGAAGAGAAATCATAAAGATCAGAGCAGAAATCAATGAAATAGAAACCAAAAGAACAGCAGAACAGATCAACGGAACTAGGAGCTGGTTCTTTGAAAGAATTAACAAGATTGATAAACCCCTGGCCAGACTTATCAAAAAGAAAAGAGAAATGACCCAAATCAACAAAATCATGAATGAAAGGGGAGAGATCACAACCCACACCAAAGAAATACAAACAATTATAAGAACATATTATGAGCAACTCTATGCCAGCAAATTAGATAACCTGGAAGAAATGGGTGCATTCCTAGAGATGTATCAACTACCAAAATTGAACCAGGAAGAAAGAGAACACCTGAACAGACCTATAACCACTAAGGAAATTGAAGCAGTCATCAAAAATCTCCCAAGAAACAAAAGCCCAGGGCCAGATGGCTTCCCAGGGGAATTCTATCAGACATTTCAAGAAGAATTAATACCTGTTCTCCTGAAACTGTTGCAAAAAACAGAAATGGAAGGAAAACGTCCAAACTCATTTTATGAGGCCACCATTACCTTGATCCCAAAACCAGACAAAGACCCCATCAAAAAGGAGAATTATAGACCAATATCCTTGATGAACATGGATGCAAAAATTCTCACCAAAATACTAGCCAATAGGATTCAACAGTACATTAAGAGGATTATTCACCACAACCAAGTGGGATTTATCCCTGGGCTGCAAGGCTGGTTCAACATCTGCAAATCAATCAACGTGATACAATATATTAACAAAGGAAAGAACAAGAATCATACGATCCTCTCAATAGATGCAGAAGAAGCATTTGACAAAGTACAGCATCCTTTCTTGATCAAAACTCTTCAGAGTATAGGGATAGAGGGTACATACCTCAATATCATAAAAGCCATCTATGAAAAACCTACAGCGAATATCATTCTCAATGGGGAAAAGCTGAGAGCTTTTCCCCTACGGTCAGGAATGCGGCAGGGATGTCCACTCTCACCACTGCTATTCAACATAGTATTAGAAGTCCTAGCCACAGCAATCATACAACAAAAAGAAATCAAAGCATCCAAATCAGCAAAGAGGAAGTGAAACTCTCACTCTTTGCAGATGATGTGATACTGTATGTGGAAAACCCAAAAGACTCCACCCCAAAACTGCTAACACTCATACAGGAATTCAGTAAAGTAGCAGGATATAAAATCAATGCACAGAAATCAGTGGCATTCCTATACACCAACAACAAGACAGAAGAGAGACAAATCAAGGAGTCGATCCCATTTACAATTGCACCCCAAACCATAAGATACCTAGGAATAAATTTAACCAAAGAGGCAAAGGATCGGTACTCAGAAAACTATAAAATACTCATGAAAGAAATTGAGGAAGATACAAAGAAATGGAAAAACGTTCCATGCTCATGGATTGGAAGAACAAACATTGTGAAGATGTCAATGCTACCTAGAGCCATCTACACATTCAATGCAATCCCCATCAAAATACCATCCACTTTTTTCAAAGAAATGGAACAAATAATCCTAAAATTTATATGGAACAAGAAGAGACCCCGCATAGCCAGGGGAATATTGAAAAAGAAAAGCAAAGCTGGCGGCATCACAATTCCGGACTCCAAGCTCTATTACAAAGCTGTCATCATCAAGACAGTATGGTACTGGCACAAAAACAGACACATAGATCAGTGGAACAGAATAGAAAGCCCAGAAATGGACCCCCAACTCTATGGTCAACTCATCTTTGACAAAGCAGGAAAGAATGTCCAATGGAAATAAGACAGTCTCTTCAACAAATGGTGTTGGGAAAATTGGACAGCCACCTGCAGAAGAATGAAACTGGACCATTTCCTTACACCACACACAAAAATAGATTCCAAATGGTTGAAAGACCTAAACGTGAGACAGGAGTCCATCAACATCCTAAAGGAGAACACAGGTAGCAACCTCTTCGACCTCAGCTGCAGCAACTTCTTCCTAGAAACATCGCCAAAGGCAAGGGAAACAAGGGCAAAAATGAACTATTGGGATTTCATCAAGATCAAAAGCTTTTGCACAGCAAAAGAAACAGTCCACAAAACCAAAAGACAACTGACAGAATGGGAGAAAATATTTGCAAAGGACATCTCAGATAAAGGGCTAGTATCCAAAATCTATAAAGAACTTATCAAACTCAACACCCAAAGAACAAATAATCCAATCAAGAAATGGGCAGAAGACATGAACAGACCTTTTTCCAAAGAAGACATCCAAATGGCCAACAGACACATGAAAAAGTGCTCAACATCGCTGGGCATCAGGGAACTCCAAATCAAAACCTCAATGAGATACCACCTCACACCCGTCAGAATGGCTAAAATTAACAAGTCAGGAAACGACAGATGTTGGCGGGGATGCGGAGAAAGGGGAACCCTCCTACACTGTTGGTGGGAATGCAAGCTGGTGCCACCACTCTGGAATACAGTATGGAGGTTCCTCAAACAGTTGAAAATAGAGCTACCATACGATCCAGCAATTGCACTACTGGGTATTTACCCCAAAGATACAAATGTAGGGATCCGAAGGGGTACGTGCACCCCGATGTTTATAGCAGCAATGTCCACAATAGCCAAACTGTGGAAAGAGCCAAGATGTCCATCGACCGATGAATGGATAAAGAAGAGGTGGTATATATACACAGTGGAATATTATGCAGCCATCAAAAGGAATGAGATCTTGCCCTTTGCCACGACGTGGATGGAACTGGAGGGTGTTATGCTGAGTGAAATAAGTCAATCAGAGAAAGCCATGTATCATATGACCTCACTGATATGAGGAATTCTTAATCTCAGGAAACAAACTGAGGGTTGCTGGAGTGGTGGGCGGTGGGAGGGATGGGGTGGCTGGGTGGTAGACAATGGGTAGGGTATGTGCCATGGTGAGCGCTGTGAATTGTGCAAGACTGTTGAATCACAGATCTGTACCTCTGAAACAAATAATACAACATATGTTAAGAAAAAAGAAAAAGAAGATAGCAGGAGGGGAAGAATGAAGGGGAGTAAGTCAGAGGGGGAGACGAATCATGAGAGACGATGGACTCTGAGAAACAAACTGAGGGTTCTAGAGGGGAGGAGGGTTGGGGGATGGGTTAGCCTGGTGATGGGTATTAAAGAGGGCACATTCTGTGTGGAGCACTGGGTGTTATGCACAAACAATGAATCATGGAACACTACATCAAAAACCAATGATGTAATGTATGGTGATTAACATAACAATAAAAAATTAAAAAAAAAGAAAGATTAGGGGAAAAAAAGAATTCTTTAGACATCCAGGGAAAAAAAATCCAATCACCTAGAAGGGTGAAAAATCAGATTTTCCACTGCAGTGTTCAATGGAAGAGGACCGTGGAGTACTGTCTGCCAAGTTCCATGGGAAAAAGTGACCCCAATATATTCCATCCCATAAAAATGTCATTCAAGTAGAAATGCAAAAGGCACACATTCTCAAATGAGCAAGAACTCAAGGAATGTAGCAGGCATGCACAAGCCCTTCTTGAACACACAAGCTCTACCTGATCAAGAGTTGAATCAGCATAAAACAACTCCGAAATAAAAATGTAGGGGCAAAACCCCTGGTGGTGAGCATGAAATCCATTTAAATATAGGCAAAGTTAAATAACGGGGAAGTGATGGAACAGAATGGTTATAACCTTTACAAAGAAGTAATATTGACAAGCAAAAACTGATAGGAGGGGAGAAAGATGTGGGAAGAAGTGCAAAGGTGCTAGTCTCCTATCTTCTAGCAAACCATTAGTTGGTGGGATCTAAAATCAAAATATGATGGTTTTAAAAGTATAGTAACTCCAACTTTTAATGGTTTTTATCATCCTTCCCCCTGCCACCCATCCTAGCCAGGAGCCAAAGAACAAGGAATAATAGCAACCATTTATTGACATTTACTGTATGCTTATTGCCCTAAATTCTTTACAGATTAATTTATTTAATCCTGTCTGTAACCCCATTAAGTACAGTCTATTACTGGCCTCATTTTACAAAAGAGGAAATAAAACACAGAGAAGTTAGCTAATCACCCAAAGCTAACAAATCATGGAATCAGAATTCAAATCCCAACAGTCTGGCTCCCCAGCTCTTGTACTTAGTGCTCAGTGAGCACGCGAAGCAGCCAGAATGAGACATTTAGCTTCTATTTGTCTAAATGAACTGCGTGCATCCAAGCACGGTGCCTGCGTGGGTCGGTACGCACAGCTTGCTGGGCGCCGGCGAGGGTCCTGCTCTAAGAGGGGTTTAAAGGAACTACCCATATCCCAATGTCCCTTCTGGTAAAGAATCATTTATCTGAATTTCAGCAATCCCTTGAATTTCACTAGTTTGTTGTTGTTGTTGTATTTTTCTACTTCCAAACAATAGAATATGGAATATCATCCTCTGGCTAGAAATTTTTGTTTATTGATGTATCATCCTAACATTCTGATCCACTTGGAAATATCTATAATCATGCTTACAAATAATAATTTTATTTATGAATGGTGGGATTTAGGGGTCATTTATTGCTTTCTCACTTGTACTTTTCTGTATAACATATATCACCTTGGTAAAAACAAATATTTTTGAGAAAAGAAAATGAGAAACTTGTTTACGTTCACATAGCTTAAAGCTGCGATGTGAACTCAAGTCTCATACACTTTAAGAACCATGCACTTAGAGCGTGTGGGTGGCTCAGTCAGTTAAGCATCTGCCTTCGGCTCAGGTCATGATCTCAGGGTCCTGGGATCCAATCAGGGTCCTGGGATCAAGACTTGTGGAGCTGCCTACTCAGTGGGGAGCCTGCTTCTCCCTCTGCCCCTCCCTCTTGCTCTTCTTCTCTCTCTCTCTCTCTCAAATAAATAAATACAATATTTAAAAAAAATAAGAACCATGCACTTGGGGTGCCTGAGTGTCTCAGTCAGTTAAGCATCTATCTTCAGCTCAGATCTTGATCCCGGGGTCCTGGGATGGAGCCCTGCGTGGAGCTCCCTGCTCAGCGGGGAGTCTGCTTCTCCCTCTCCCTCTGCCCCTCCCCCAGCTTGTGCTCTCTCGTGCTCTCTCTCTCTATAATAGATTTAAAAAAAAAATCCTTAAAAAAAAAAAAAAGAACCATACACTTACCCACTTTTGTTATCTTACCTCCTATACCCTGGG
This sequence comes from Callorhinus ursinus, assembly GCF_003265705.2. Taxonomy (NCBI): domain Eukaryota; kingdom Metazoa; phylum Chordata; class Mammalia; order Carnivora; family Otariidae; genus Callorhinus; species Callorhinus ursinus. The sequence goes on from NW_027397063.1 coordinate 70,747,714, forward strand.
TGTGGTTAAAGAACTCCAAATCTTAATGTGCATAATAGCTGCATATGCTAGAAATTATGGTGCGTTTAAAGCGCCAGACATCAAGTACAGCAAATATAAGTAGGAAATAGGTATTTGTGATTATAATAATAGTAGTTACTATTATTCACTGATACTACATTATTAGAAATGTTATAATAGAACTGAGTACATGATGGTATGGAAACATAGAGGAGAAAATCCTGCTAATTCAAAAAGGTAGTCAAGGAAGTCTTCCTGGAAGACGGAATAGAAAGTTGACTTTTAAAGAGTAAGGCTTAGCCAGGTAAGAGGGGAGAAGAGTAGGGCATTTCAGGCAAGAGAAAGCATGATGGATTAAAACAACTGGTGTGGTTGGATTGAATGTCATGTGGAAATGCAGCTGGGGAAGAGGTAGGAAAGGTAAGTCACTGTTAGATCTGAGATTACCTCCCGTGCCACCCTATGCTAAGGAGTGGCACTTAAAAGTCAATGGGGACCCACTGAAGGGTTTGTTTGAAGCAGCAGAGTGTCCCAAGAACATATGCCTTTCTGAGAGCCCACTGGCTGCTATGGGGAGAACTGGTTGGAAGGAACGACTCTGGAGATGGACAACTGGTTCTGCTTATTGCAATTGTCCTCCTAAGAACTGATGGGCCCTAAGGCAGAGACAGACTCTCGGTGGAGAACTGATTAGGACAGCGGTTCTCAAAATGTGCTCCACAGACCACTAGGGGTCCTTGAAACTCTTTCAGGTGGGCTGCAAGGTCAAAACTATTTTTGCAGTACTATGAAGGCAATATTTGGCTTTTTCAACTGTGTTGACATTTGTACTAACAGTGCAAAAGCAATGAGGGGTAAAACTGCTGGTGCCTTAGCACAATTCAGAAGACACTGAAGTCCACTAATAGTCTTGCATCTTTCACAACCATCCATTCCTAGGGGGGAAAAAAAGTCAATTCCTCTTCAAAATGTCCTTGATGAAGGAATAAAAATGATTAATTTCATTAAATCTTGGCCTTGAATACCCCCCTATTTAATACACTGTATGATGTAGGAGGGATACATAAGCATCCCAGTCACAGAGAGAAATACAATTGTTGTCTCAAAGAGAAATACATTTGCAAGTGAGTTATGAGCTGCACCGACCACTTTTCTCATGGAACCCCATTTTCACCTAAGGGGGGGAAAAGAACCGATTAAGGTTATTCACCCCTGAATATTTAGGAGACATTTTCTTCAAAATGAACAAGTTGAATCTGCCACTTGAAGGAAAACAACTTTTTCTTGGTTTTGTTGTGGTATTTTTTACTAGTTGTATTTGTTACCAGTAATGAAATCTGAATTTTCAAGCAAAAAGTAGAATTTGAGGGGTGCCTGGCTGGCTCAGTCAGTAGAACATGTGACTCTTGATCTCAGGGTTGTGAGTTCAAGCCCCTTGAACTCTCTAGGTGTAGAGATCACTTAAAAATAAAATCTTTTTAAAAAAATTAGAATTTGGGGGGGTGCCTTGATTGGCACAGTTGGTTAAAGCATCCAACTCTCGGTTTCTGCTCAGGTCGTGATCTTAGGGTCGTGAGATTGAGCCCCACATCTGGCTCTGCACTCAGCAAGGAGTCTGCTTGAGATTCTCTCCCTCTCCCTCTGCCCCTGTCTCTGCCCCTCTCCCCTGTGCGTGCTCTCTCTCTAAAAACAAATAAATAAATCTTAAAAATAAAATTAAAAATTAAAAAAATTAGAAATGGAAAACTTTTGCCCACCACTGTACTTACCAATTTCTTTTTTTTTTTTTTTTTTTTTAAGGTCTATACCCAATGTGGGGCTCGAACTCTCAACACCAAGATCAAGAGTCACATGCTCTGCCGACTGAGCCAGCCAGGTGCCCCTATATTTACCAGTTCTTAAAGATTTTTCAGATGAGGTGATAGCTATGGGTTGAACTGTGTCCCACCCAAAAGACATGTTGAAGTCCTGACGCCTGGTACCTGTAAATGTGACCTTATTTGAAAATAGGCTCTTTGCAAATGTAATCAATTTAAAACAGATCATACTAGATTAGAGTGGGCCATAACTCCAATCACTGTGTTCTTATAAGGAAAAAGTTTTGCATACATAAACACAAACACACACAGGGAATGGGGCCATGTAAAGATGGGGTAGACATTGAGGTTAAGTCAAGAAATGTCAAGGATTGCTACCAGCTACCAAAAGCTGGGAGATGGGCATGAAAGAGACTCGCCCTCAGTGCCTCAAGAAAAAAACCAACCCTGCCAAAACCTTAACTTCAAACCTCTAGCCTCCAGAAATAGGAGAGAATGAGTTTCTGTCATTTTAAGCCACACGGTGGGTGGTACTTTGTTACAGCAGCCCTAGGAGACTTACACAATGAGGGTAACACCACATGTCGCTATTTGATACTGTAGAGGAAAGTATGTCAGCATTTGAAAGATATTCATAAGGCAGTGAACCAGGATTTCCAAAAGCCCAACGTATAATATCATAAAATCATGCCTGTAAGAGAGCCATTCAAAGTGTCAAGTAGCCTGATACATTGTAATATAACACAGTACAAAGAGTTCCGTGTGAGGTCTCAGAATTCACATCCCAGCTGACCTTAAAGAAACCATCACTTGTGCTTTGATGTAGTATCAAAGGAAACGATCTACAATTAGTTGAAAAGGCTGCTTAAACCCCTCTCCCTCTTCCAACTACTTATCAGTCTAAGGCTGGATTTTCTCCACAGAGTTCAACCAAAATAATATATTGCAGCAGACTGAATATGCAGAAACGGCTATGATAATCCACCTGTTTTCTATTAAGCCAGTCATTAAGGAGATTTGCAAAAAGATAAAACAATGCAACTCTTCTCTCTCTTTTTTGCTTTGGAAATGGAATTATTTTCATAAAACATTTTATTCATGTTAATATGCGATGGGTCTATTATTTTCAATAAATATTTCAACATTTTTCTTTTAGTTTCTAATAGCATAAAAACATCTTTAAATATAGCTCATATAGATAGAAGCTTTGGGGGATCCTGGATGATTTTTAAGAGTCTACAAGAATCCAGAGGCCCAAAATTTTACTAGTTTACAAGGTAAAAACAGTAAGATTTAGCTAATGTTTGGTGGAGATCAAGAGAGCAGTCTTGGTCTCGTTCCAGAACTATTCTCCTGATGGGGATTATGACAAGAATAGGCTCTAAAGGAGAGAAGATGTTTCAGTCTTGGAAGTGTGGAGTGTAGGTTGCCTGAGGAACACTACTAGAACACCTCTATGAAAGGAGAGAATTTCCCTGAGAAGAGTGCTCAGGATGGACTCTAGGGTTATACCAACATTAAGGCATAGTGGGAGAGCCAGCTAGAAACCAGTCTGGGTCAGAAAAAGAGTATGGGGGAAGTGGGGAGAGAAACTTTGCAGGGAAGGATGTCATAGGAAGCAAGCAAGGCAGAATTTTCAACAAGGGAAGGGGTCAATAGCAGCAAAAACTCTAGAGATACTCAACAGGGTCATTACTGACCAGCTGAGAGCAGTTCTAGAGGAAGAAGGCAGATTGAGGAGGCAGCTGGTATGGTCCGCTCTTAAGTAACCAGCTGGAGGTCAGGCAGAAGTGACAAGAGTCCTAGTTTATGGTGGGTGAGAAAAAGACCAGAGGAGAAGCAGAAGTTCAAAATTCAGAGAAGGGAAGTATAAACAATAGTATGAGATTCCCCAAGAAGTCCAGAGGATAGGATTTTCTAGAGCTCAGGAGACAGTGGGGTATAGAAGGCAAGCCCGGGAGGGCTTTTGAACCAAACTATCTGATTCAAGTCTTACTGTTGGCATTTGCTTAAGGGATAGGGACTGAATGTTTGTGACCTCCCAAAAGTCATACCCAGAAACTCTAACCCCCTCCAATCCCGATTGTGATCGTATTTGGGGATGGGCCTTTGGGAGATAATTACATGAGTAAGGGTAGAGCCCTCTTGAATGGGATTAGTGCTTTTTAAAGAAGAGACCAGGGAGTTTGCTTCTCTCTCTCTCCCCCTATCTGTCCTTGCACCATGTGAAGATACAATGAGAAAACAGTTGTCTGCAAACCAAAGCAGGTTCTCACCGGACACCGAATCAATACCTTGATCCTGGACTTCCTAGCCTCAGAACGATGAGAAAGAAACATATGTTGTTTAAGTCACCCAGACTATGGCATTTTGTTCTAGCCGCAGGTGCTGAGACCCTAAATAAGGGATCGACAAGCTACTTAACTTCTCTGTGCCTTAACTTCCTCTTCTAGAAATATAGAGAGCAGTAGCATATACCTTAAAGAGTTGTTTACGAAGACAGCATGAGTTAACACACATTGAGAATTTAAAATTCTGCCTGCCAGATGGAACATACTTAACCAATCGCTGTCACGCTGGGACAGAAAGGATGGGAAAATGACAGGGTCCGTGGTCTGTCAAAGTCTGTGGGTTGGAGGGACAGAGCAGAGGTGGCTCCAGCCCAATATCCCTACTCTTTTCTGGAGTGCTTAGGAGGCAGCAGGTGGTCTAGTCCGAGTTTAAGGAAGGTGGCAAGATTCTAAAAGAGGATTCAGTGGGACATAAACACAAAATTGTTTTCTTCTTCAATCACTGTCATCAGCCACGGTGTTTTAATCCTCCCTTCCGGTTTATTAAAAGGTAGTTTAAAACCTCAAACTCACCTCTACAGGCTGGAGCTGAGGTTGTGACGATGGGCAGCACTTCCAACGAGGGGCGGCCCGGCTGGAGAGGGAGAAGAGGAAATGTCGCTCTGCCTAACCCACCAGGGTCTTAACCCTCTCTGCGGTGGCAGCTGTCTCTCTGGTTAACACGGGCTGATACTGTCCTCTGTGTGGCAGATGTCCAAGTGCTAAGTCAGCCATGGACTCATATGAGAACTCTTCTGAGGGATACCAGATGGGAGCTTGCTCAACACCTCCACTACCCCCCGCCCCCCGCTGCTCACACCCAGAGCCTGGCCCTCTGATGGGTGACCTGGCCCCACACTCAGCCCTCCAAGGCCAGGTGCCCGCAAGGCGTGTCCACTTGACCCTCCCCATCACGAGCAGGGATACTCCGCTGTTTGCCTTTGACAATCCCCCCATCTCCCCACGCCCCCCTCCTCCTCAGGCTTGGGTGAGTGTGTAGGGGATTGTGGTGATCGCTGGGGTGGTGGAGCTGGTCCTCCCACCTCTCAGCTGGCCCCAGGAGGTGGCTGTGCCTACACAGGTGGCCTTCTTTACAAGGGGAGGGTGCCACTCCCTGCCGTCCTCAGTTGCGGGCCCCGGAGCCTGACGCAACAGGGAAGCCCCCTCAGCCCAGGGGGCAGCGGGGGAGGTGCAGGCTGAGCTCAGAGCTCCACTAGATGAGCCGACAGAGGCAAACCCGGCCAGACCTCAAGCCACTGCTAATTCACGAGATCCTGAGGCTGAGGTGGATGGAGAGCCTTTGAGGAGTTTTGTGCAAGGGGCTAGCCTGATCAGATAGAGGTTTCAGAGCAATCTATCTGCTGGGGGTTCGGAAATTAGGAGCCCACAAAATGAATCCGGACAGAGAGGGCAAGAGTGTGCGCTCAGAGTGATGGGAAGAGGAATGGCCCTTACAGAGTAAAGATGTGGGAGGGACAGGCCTTGGGGGCTCAGGCCCTGCTGGCATATCTGGGCTCTGCCCACCAGTTAGAACACTCCTTCCTCCAAGAAGGGCACTAAAGCCAACGGATGGGCTCCCCTGGCCATGAACCTTCTTCTGTCTGTGTCTGCAGCTGGGCCTACCCCTCATCCTCTGACCCTTCATCACAGCTTGGGTTTTCTAGTGGACACTGTAATGGAGTGGGAGGGTGCACTCTTCTTTATTGGGGATTAACTCCTATAGAAGGAAGACAGAGGAGGCTGGACCAGGCTCGGGAACAAGGGCAAGCGCAACGCAAAATCTCCACGAACCTGGTGGGTGGCTCTGCAGTGAGGACTTCGTTGGACCTCAGATGGGGCACAGAGGTCCCTCACTTCACTCAGTCCCTCGTCACAGGCTGTGCAGGCAGGGTGTGACCACGCATGAGGCCCCTCTGGCACTGAGGCAGAGTCTGACAGAGCTGAGGGCTGCCCTCGCAGCCGGTCTAGACAGCCGCCCCTCACTCCCCTCCAGCTTTAGGGCTGCGGGGCTTTGGGTCAGGCCTGCACCTTCCAGCTTACCTCTTGCTCCTGGGCAGGATCTGACAGCCAGGAAGTTTGCCAGCAAGGCATTGGAGAAGGAAGCAGGAAGAACTTAAGTTTTGGAAATGCTCTTTATCTGTAATTGTAGCCCCAGGGCACCCATAATTAGGAAGGCGAATTTACTTCTAAAGAAACTGCAGAGCAATTCCCTGGTAAGAGACCTTTGGGGGACTTTTCTGCTGTGCGCAATCATATCTGACTCCCACCCACCCCCAGCCCCACCTGAAATAATTCTAAAATCAGGAGTGCTGACCATCAAGAAGATGGGGGCTTCTTGAGCCTTGGACATGCCCCTGCTCATCTGATTTGGGGCTAATACTGACCAGGTGTGCCCTTGCGCAGGGAAACGTGCATTAAACTAGAGGCAGGGTTTGAGGAGTAATTTGTATGATTACCTGCAAGTCTCTTTGAGGGTCATTTTAAAAACCCAGGGACTGGCATGCTGCCGGGTACCTAGCAGGAGTTTGTTTGTTGAAGGAAACTTCTCCACGAATCTGATTCTACCACGAAATGTATCTGGGATGAACACAGCTCTCAGTTAACCATCCTGTTGCCCTCACTCATTAAACTCCTGTTAAAGGGGAAAGCAGATTTTATTTTTAGGAAGATGGTGACTGAGAGAGGACGGACGAGAGGAGAACAGAGGAGTTTCCAGAAAGATAGCCTCTGATCTCACTTTATGACTGAAAGGCTTGCATAAAGGCTCTGGGGCTCTTGTTTAATTGTTGATAACCCTAGCTAGCGACTTATCATTGATAAGTGTGCAAAATGAGCATTTTTTTTTAAAGATTTTATTTATTTGACAGAGAGAGACACAGCGAGAGAGGGAACACAAGCAGGGGGAGTGGGGGAGGGAGAAGCAGGCTTCCCGCGGAGCAGGGAGCCCGATGCGGGGCTCGATCCCAGGACCCTGGGACCATGACCTGAGCCGAAGGCAGAAGCGCAACGACTGAGCCACCCAGGCTCCCCCTGAGCACGTCCTTGATACCTAAATTACAAGGTGTTCTAAGCACTGAGGTAATAGGTAAAGTGCCTAGCCAGCCTGACACTTGAGGTGAGGTAACGCTCGTTCATCAGAACAGAGGTTTGTGTTTCTCCACAGAGGTGGAATGGTAGGATAGAAGGGGCAATGAAGTCTGGAACAGAGCGGTCCTTTCCTCAGGCACAAAAGAAAGGCACATGCTTACCAATCATTTATTCAGTCAGTCATTCAAAATATTTATTGAGTGCCTACTGTGTGCCGGGCCTGAGTCTAGGTGCTTGGGATCCATTTGTGAACAAGACAGGCAAAGATTTCTGCCCTCATGGAGCTTACGTTCCAGTGGAGAAGGCAGACAATTAATACATACAGTATATGAGGAGATGATGAATGCTTACAGGAAAAAAAAATAGAGCATGAAGGGAAATCAGGACTGAGGGAATGACGTGGGGTAGAGGGAGAGAAGCAGGTGTGAAGGTAAATAAAATGGCCGAGGTAGGTGGGGTGCCGGAGGAAGTGAGCCAGAAAAAAACCTTAGAGGTGAGGACCACGGGAGGTCGTGGGGGAAGCAGTCCTGGAGCTACAGCAGAGCATGGAGGCTTCCAGAGCAGGCCCTCCAGGGACAGCAGGGGGCCAGGGCGGCTGGGCCAGTGAGCAAGGGGCAGAGAACACAGAGGGGTCACTCTGAAGGACGACAGGCAGATCACACTGGCTTCGGAGCCGCTCTTGGCACTTTGCTTTCACTCTGAGTGAAACGGGAGCCTTTGCAGGGTTTTGAACAGAAGAATGACATTATCTAACTTTAAAGGGGTTATACTGGCTGTGATGGGAGACCCATGAGAAGAATTTCTACCCCACTCCATATGGTTGAGTCAAGGAATTTGTAAAGGAATCTGTTCCCAGACAGATAGGTACTCAGTTTATGTGGGGCAAGTCCCAGAAGGTGCTGGCTGGGATTGCATAAAGCAAGTGCTTTCCTCGTTAGAGAAACTCAAAAGGATGCAGATCCAGACCTTTCAGGCTTATTTTAATGTATAAACTGTTCATCTTCAGCAAAGAAAAGAAGAAAGGTTTAAAATGCAGAAAAAAACAAGCTTGAGAGACAAACTTTTTCCTTTATTTTTACCTAAATTTTTAAATAGGTACTACCTGATGCTTCAAAGTTACAAAGGATGGAAGTGTGTCTTTTCCTTTACCTGTTGTCTGTCCAACATTTCCCTCCCATAGAAGCAAACATGATCGTCATTGGCTACATTGCCTCCTAAATGTGCATACAAGAGTACATGTGTACCTTATTGTTAGGGACTGAATTGTGTCACACCCCCCCCAAATTCATGTCAAAGTCCCAACCCCCAGTACCTCAGAACATGATTGCATTTGGAGGTAGGATCTTTAAGAGATAATTAAGGTTAAATGAGGTCATTAGGGTGGGCCCTAAAGCAATATAACTGGGGTCCTTATAAGAACAGGAGGCTAGATACAGACAGGAGGAAAGACCAGGAAAAAATACAGGGGGACAGTGCCAATCTGCAATCCAAGGAGAAAGGCCTCAGAAGAAATCAATCCTGGGACACCTTGACCTCACACTTGGAGGCCCCAGAACTGTGAGAAATAAATTTCTATTGTTTAAGGTAGTCAGTCTATGGTACTTTGTTACCATAGCTCTTAGCAAACTAACACACTTCTATATATCTTGGGGAGCAACATTTATATATATATATATATATATATATATATATATATATAAAATTAACTGAATTTTGTTTCTCCCCCAAATTCACATGTTGAAATCTAACCCCCAAGGTGACAGTTTTGGGAAGAGGTGGGGGCCTTTGCGAGGTGATTAGGTCAAAAATAAGGGTGAAGCCCTCATGAATGGAATTAGTGTCCTTATAAGAGGCCAGAGAGCTAGCTCACTCTTTCTGCCATGTGAGGACGCAATGAGAAGTCAGCAGTATGCAACTTGGAACAGCGTTACCACCAGAACCTGGTCATGTCGGCACCCTGTTCTCAGACTTCCAGCCTCCAGAACTGTGAGCAATACATTTCTGTTTCTTATAAGCCACCCGGTCTGTGGTGCTTTGTTATAGCAGCCTGAACTGACTAAACTATAAATTTTTGTCCACAATTTTAACAGATTATATATACTATTATGTACTTTGCTCTTTTCATTTAAAACTGCATCTTAGGGACACCTGGGTGGCTCAGTCAGTTGAGCATTCAACTCTTGATTTCGGCTCAGGTCATGATCTCAGGGTTGTGAGATAAAGCCCCACAATCAGGTTCCGCACCCAGCACAGTCTGCTTAGGATTTTCTCTCTCCCTACCCCTCTGAGCTTCCCCCCACCCCCATTTGCTTGTGTGAGTGCATGCATGTGCACTCTCTCTCTCTAAATAAATAAATAAATAAAATCTTTTTAAAAAAATACAAATAAAACTGCATCTTAGAGAACACTCCAGGCCAGTGTACATGGAGCTGCTTTATTCTTTTTAAAGACTCCAGAGTTTTCCACTACGTGGATTTTTTTTTTTAAAGTAGGCTCTACTCCCAACGTGGGGTTCGAACTCATAACCCTGAGATCAAGAGTCTCATGTTCTACCAACTGAGCCAACCAAGTGCCCCAGCATAGATGTTTAATAATTAATTTCACCCTTTCTTTATTAATGGGTATTCAAATTGTTTCAAAACTTTTGCTATTATAAAAATGCCACAATGAGTAATTTTGTATATAATATTTCTTATATGTGTATGATGTAAGTAGGATAGATTCTTTGAAGTAGAACCACTTGGCTGAAAATAAATGGATTTAAAATTTTGGCAGATATTGCCAAATCATCTTCCAAAAGCTACAAATGTACCCTCCAGTCAGCAAAAGTTTCTGTTTCTCCATAACATCACCCATATGTGGTGTCATAAAACTACTTGATTGTTGCCAACATAATGGGTGAAAAATAGTATCTTGTACTTATTATAGAAAAAGTTAAGTGACTTTTCACATGTTTAGATATTTTATTGAACTTCAGAATTGAAATTTTCAGCATTTTTCTTCTCCCATCCTGCACTAATCTGACCCTAGTGTTTGTTTCTCTGTGGTATCTCAAATCCTGTTTTCCTGTGGTATTGACCATTCTTAATACCACAGGGCACATCACCAAGGATGCTCACCATCACTGTGGTTGTCACCAGACACCCACAATCTAGCTCAGTCAGATGATATATAAACAAATATTTACAATTCTATAGCTACCTGGAGGAACCCAGGAGGGCTTCAAAGTTGAGGTGGTACCTGAAGAACTTAATGAAAGTCGGCCAAGGAAGAAGCCATTCTAGGCAAATAAAAAGGCATAGAGTTTAAAACACTGCATACTTGGAACATCAAGTAGTCTGGTAGGGCATCTAACACAAGGTAAGGCAGAATGTGGTTGGACAGCCTCCTCTCCCTTGTACAGGTCTGTAAGTGGGGATAACCACATCTGCTGTGGTTGAGAGCTGGGATGCTCGCCGGCATCCGCAGGTGCCTCTAATTCTATGCCACTCCACTTTCTTCTCCTGGGTTCCTCTCTCCAAGCAACCTGCTTCTCGTAATTTTAAAATACCCGTGTCTTTTTTTCTGATTATAGTAGAAAATCTTTAAAATTTTTTAAAGAACAAAAATTCTAACTCCCAGAAGTTTTATGGGAAATCTTTGTGAAGGTCTCCCTAAACACAGACACCCTCACACACACACACGTCTAATGTTGAATATATATATTTCATATAAATTATATAATACTCTTCACTAAATGATTATGGAAATTTTTCATGCCAGTGAACATAGGACTACATTATTCTGATTACTGCCTACACGGTATTTTATTCTGTTAGAGCTACCAGAATTCATTGACTAATTCTCTTTTATGGGCACTTAGGCTATTATACAAACTTTGCTACAGTGAACACCCTTGTCTATTTATGTACATCAGGATCATTATATTTTTGGTATAATGATATTTTTTGCTTGATCAGTTGGCTGTTGGACTGACTTCCAACTAACCAGGTCTTCTCGTGAAAGGACAATTTCTAGTCATTGCCTAAACTCATTTGCCTCCCTCCTTTCTGGAATAATTTTCAACTTAAGAAATTTATTCCCCATCACATCTTCATCCCCAAATCTCCCAGGTTTGTCTCGTGTGGACTGGACAGCACCTCCCTCGCAGTGGGTAAAAATGGGAATGTTGCTAAGAAGATCGTTGGTAATGTTTTCTGCCCTGAGTTTTTGTGAAGTTAGCATCTGAAAGGCTGCCCTTGGGCTCTTTGAAATGTAGATCTTTCATCTTGAGCCCCCAAAGACTTAAGGCTTCCCTCTAGGGTTGGTGGTGTACATTATAAAATAGCCCCTTTCATCTGCTATTCCACATAACTGACTTCAGTGTGTACATGAGGTTACTCTGCTGTCCTGCAGATTTCTGTCGTTGGAAAAAGTTACACTGAGTGTTTCATCTAGTCATTAAGGATATCGAGTCTACTTGATGTCATCAGTAATTGACATTTTGCTGAGTACAAGATCTACCCCTGTTGATCCTATTGTAAGTCACTATAAATCACCCCACCAATCTGAGCCTCAACTTCCTCATTTGTAAAAGAAGAAGGCTGGGCAAGAAGATCTCTCAAGTCCTTCGGCACTTAAGGCTGTACTGATGAATGGACTAAGCCAAATGAATGCAATGAGCATATTCCTGGAGGGCAATCTTCTTATGATTTAACTGGAAATCAGAGCAACAATTTATTACCTCAACAACAGCTCAGGACCACAGTGGCAGGAATGTTCCAAGGATATCTTGAGTAATCATGACAATAAACACAGTAGATGGGAGCTCTAAGGAGATAGATATTGAAGAGGTCAGAGGTAGCAAGGGAAGGGAAGCTTCAGCATATTTACAAGGAAGAAATTTTACCCTGAATCTTGTCTCTGGTTACATCTGCAAGGTTTCAGGTTCCCCAGACTCTTCTCTTCAGTATACACTGTCCTCAGATCACCCTGTCCATATCTGAACTCAGTCAGTCTCTTTCCACCCTTCCCCCTACTCAGCAGACCTCCCCACCTTTATTGGGCTAGAAGTCACCTTGACCTTCGGATACAGTGAAGGAGTAAATAGAAGTATCAGCAGTTCCAGAGAGGAACCCGGCCATGTCAGTGCCTGACTGGAAGAAGCACTGTCACAGTCTTGTGGGGAGACAGCATGAGGGTGAGTGTTTATATTATTGCTACCATACCTCATATTATAGACATTCATAGCCATACGAAGATTTCAGGAAGGAGAGCTCAGGAAAAAAATGATAAATTACCAATGGGTATGGAATTCTGATTCCAACATCCAATTCTCAAGTTTTGATGTACAACCATCCTTCTCAAAGTGTCAGTCACTTCAGCGAAGCTCCTAAGAGTCAGTTCTGACCTATAAGGAACAAAAGTTTATTTTCTGCCTTGGTTTGATTTCCCTGCACTCTGGAGAACCTACCATTCCTTTTCACTGCCTGCCTCTCCCATTGGACCAGCTCTCCACTAGATTCACATGGAGTCCCACCCTGGAAACTTTGTATCATGTCCCTTGCAGGCCTGGTGTTTGTTCCAGTTAGTCAATGCTCTATAACATACCACCCCAAAGCTTAGTGGCATAAGACATTTTATTATGCTCGCAGATTCCGGTGGATCATGAGTTTAAGATGCCCCACAATGTCTAGGGCCTCAGCTGAGACGACTCAGACGTGTGGGAGTGACTCAAATGGCTGAGCACCGCAACAGATTGGGTTGGAGAGTTCACTTGCAGTACAGTTCCTCAACTCCTATGTCTGGCCACTTGGCTGGGATAGCTGGAAAGCTGGGCTCTGCTGGGACTATCTACCAGAAGCCCTACACCTGGCCTCGCCAGTATGGCAGGGCCTTGTCAGACTTCAAAAGATACTTGGTTCCACCAATTCCTAAACCCACTGGGTGTTTCAGAGCACATAGTTAAATGCTCCTTTGCATTCTCCCTGCCAACTTAAGAGTAAATTTTCCAGTCCAAAAAAATCAGTTACCATTCTTTTTCTGCCTTATAGATTTTCTTGCTACTGTCTACACTCCTATTTGTCCTTGTGCAAACATGGCTTTAAAAACGTTTTGCTATTGTTTTAGTGGAATTTGGAGAAAGAGCAGATATAGATATATATGTTAATCCCACCGTCTTTAATAAAAAATACTATGTTTTCTCCTAAAACATGTATGTATAATGATTGTGAGATTCATCAGACTGATGCTCATGGCATTAGGTGATTCAGTATCACTGTTTTATGCTACTCTATTGTTTGACGATACAACACTTTATCCATTCTTTTTTAATGAACGTTTGGATCATTCCCAAGTTTTGTTCTTAATACTACTATGAAAAGTCTTGCATGTGTGTCTTTGTACACCAGTATGAGAATTTCTCCTAAGAAAGAGCTAAAGAGGAAAAGAGTTTGGTTTATAAATTATCAGCCTCTTCAGCTTTGCCAGATAATGCCAGCTTGCTTCCTAAAGTGGTTGAATCAACATGTACTCCCATCAGCAGTGGATAAGATCTCTAGGGGCTTTGCACTCCCACTAAACTTTGGCAAAATCAGATTTTAAAATTTTTGCCAATATAGTGGGTTTCAAATAGTTTCTTACCCCCAAAGAAACATTGAATCATCAGAGATCTTTAGCGTACACTGCAAGCATTGCTTGTAAATTGCAAAAAAAAAAAAAAAAAAAAAGTCTCTTTACAATGGAGAGATCTAGCTATCACTTAGTTGAGTGACCAAATTTGGCACCACTAACAGTGGTACCATTTGATATTATGAGTTCCATGATATGATGCAGTATTAACTATATATATTTATCTATGAATAATTCTTGTCAAAGATATTAACCCCAATCTAATCAAGCCCTTGGCAAAATTTCCACATCACAAGAAGTAAAGGGAATTGAATGATAAGAGAAATGATACTATGGGGAAATAGACAAATCCAGAATATGGGACTCTCCCTATCTGGCTGGGTCCTTTAGCAAGTCAATATCATAGAGGAGGAAGAAAACAGTTTTTTATTAAGTGAGACTAAAATGATATAATAAAACATACACCTTGATTAAATCTTAATTGGGACAAAAGACTATAAAAGAGAAATTTGGGGATGAATTTTGGAATGCTTGGGAAAATTTGAAACTTGACTAGATAAAAAATGATATTAATGAATTCTTGTTAATTTACTCAGGTATAATAAATATAAATATTAATAAATTTAGTAATCAAAACAATATGATTATCAATTTAAGCTTACTCTAGGGTGTTTATACATATACAAATGTAACTAAAATTTGCCATATTTGCTTTAGCAATGGTTAGATCTAGTTAATGCACAGAGGATACACTGGGGATGATTACACTGTTCTTTCCATTTTGTGTATGGGTTTGAAATTTTAAATATTATAATTTAGGAAAGGTATACCTTGTATTTTTTATTGTGAAACATGTATAACATAAAAATGACCATTTTAATCATTTTTAAGTGTATAGTTAAGTGGCATTGAATACATTCACAGTGTTTACTGAGGTATAACCTTTTTAATCAAGCTCACTGGGGTATAACTTACATGCAACAAAATGCACACATTTTAAGTATATGATGGAGCGAGTTTTGAAAAATGTATACTCCCATGTAGCAACCACTGCTTCAAAAAACAGATTGTCCTCAGGTGCCTTTGCCGTCCATCCTCCCTTGCCACCACCTATGCAGTAATCACTGTTTTGAGTTCTATCATTATAAAATAGTTCTGTCTGATTTACACCTTCATATAAATGGAATCATACAGTATTTACATTTCTGGGTCAACATAACATTCACTCGACATAACATGTTTTAGATAGAGCTATGCTATTGCAAATACCAGAAATTTGTTCCTTTTAATTGCCAAGTGGTAGTTTATTGCATGACTGAATATACAACAGTAGGGTTATCCATTTATCTGTAGTGGAAGATTTGGGTTATTTTCTGTTTGTGGCTATTATGAGTTATGGATAAATCAGAAATGAACATTTGTTGTGTTGGTCTCAGCTTATTGATAGTGATGTTCTTCACTAGGAATCTCCTGAGCCCACATTACTTGTAGGAAGCCCCCACAGATATTTTCCCAACCAGGGTCAATGTTGTGCCTGGACCAGCCCCTGTGGTTCTTATTATAATTACAGGACACACTTGAGCAGAACCCATCAGGGAATTCTGGGGAACAAGATTTACTACTCACAGGTCCTGGAGGGTAAACAGCACACCCAAAGTCCACACAGCAAGGGAATTGGGGGGCAGCTGGGGTTGCAAGATGGAGAGAGAGACAGAGAATAGGCCTGGGGCTCTGCCTTTATTAGGGTCCCAGGGTAAGGATGTCCAGAATTTCAAATGGTTCACTCTTTATTGGCTAATTTGAAGTATAGAGGGGAACTAGGGTATAGGAAGGGAGAAATGAGTCACTCAAATGGTCAGTTATTTAGTTTCCCTGGGGCTTCCTGAGAGAACTTCATGGGTGCGGGCAGCCCAATTTTTTATCTGGTTGTTTTGCCAGCAGCTGTGTCATACAGCTGGTGATGTGTTTATTCAAGATGGAGGATTTTGAAATGGATGTCGTGGCCATCAAAAGCTTAAAGTCAGACACTTAAACTAAAATTAAAAAGCTTAATGTCAGAGACTTACATGACAACATTCACATACAACGCTTTTTGTAGCACTTTTCCTTTTCTCTGGGTTGTATGGTAAATGTATGTTTATTTTTTTTCTAATAGGAGGCTACTGAGCTGCTTTTCTATAGTGGTCATACAATTTTTACATTCCTAACAACAAAATCGGAGTGTTCCAGTTGCTCTATATTCTCAGCAACACTTGGCATTGTCAGGCTGTTTTAGCCATTCTGGTGCTTATGAAGTGGGTGTTCTTCATGATTTTCCTTTCTTTCTTTCTTTCTTTCTTTCTTTCTTTCTTTCTTTCTTTCTTTCTTTCTTTCTTTTTTTCTTTTCTTTTCTTTTCTTTTCTTTTCTTTTTATAGATGGGTGGGGGAGGGGCAGAGGGAGAGGAGAGAGAATCTTAGGCAGGATCCATGCCCAGCACAGAGCCCTAGGTGGGGCTCAACGTGGGGCTGGATCCCAGGACCTTGAGATCATGACCTGAGCCGAGACCAAAAGTTGGATGCTCAACTGACTGAGGCACCCAGGCATCCCCATGATTTTAACTTCTATTCCTCTTATATTAATGATGTTGAGTATATTTTCATGAACTTATTGGAGATTCATATATCTTTGTGAAGTATCTGTTCGTATTTCGTCCCTTCTAAAAAAAAATAAGGTTATTTGTCTTATTGAGTTGTGAGGGTTCTAATGTGTATGTCTAATTCTGGATTCTCTATTCTAATCTATTAATCTATATGACTGTCCTTCTATCAATACCACACTGTCTTGATTTCTATAGCCAAATAATAAGTCTTGAAATTTCCAACTTAGTCCTTTTTTACCAAAACTGTTTTGGCTATTCTAGGTCTTTTGCATTTCCAAATAAATTTTAGAATCAGCTTGTCAAATTCTACAAAAAGCCCAGGTAAGATCTTGGTGGAAATTAAATTGAATCTATAGATCAGTTTGAGAAGAATTGCCACCTTAACTATAGTGAAACTGCCAATCCATGAATGTGGTATACCTCACCATTTACTTAGATTTTTAAAATTTATCAACATGTTTGTAATTTTAAGGATTTATTTATTTATTCGAGAGAGAGAGAGTATGCATGTCCATGGGCATGAGTAGGGGGAGAGACAGAGGGAGAGAATCTTTCAAGGAGACTCCCCACTGAGCAGGGTCCAACATGGGGCTTGAACCCATGACCCATGAGATCATGACCTTAGCCAAAACCAAGAGTCAGATGCTTAATCTGCTGAGCCACCCAGGTGCTCTAACATGTTTTATGATTTTAAACATAGAGGCTTTAAATACTTTGATGTTATTATAAATTATATTTTTAAATGTCATCTCATTGTGGTTTTAGTTTTAATTTCCTAGATTACTAATAAGAATAGTAATCTTTTCATATATTAACCAATTATGTATTCTTTCATACTTTTCAATTTTTATAGGACTAACTTTTAGTTCTTTATGTCTTCTGGATACTAATTCTTTGTCATCAATGATATGTGGTGTAAATAAATTCTTCCTACTTGTGGCTTGTCCCTTTTACCTTCTTTAGGGGTATTTTCTGATTAATAGAAGATTTTAATATTACTATGATAAGATTAAAAATATTTTTCTCCATTGTTTATGCTTTTTGAGTCTTGTTTATAAAATCCTTTCCTATCCACAAATTTTTTTTCTAAAAATTTAAAATTCTCTCTTTCATATTTAAGTCTCTAATTTTGTTAGAATAAACTTATGTGTATGATGCAAGGAAGGGATTCAATTTCATGGTTTTTAAAATCTATATAACCAATTATCCCAGCACCAGTTATTGGATTATCCAATATTTTCCCATTGATTTGTGAAGCAGCTTTCATTAGGAATGAAATTTTCACACATTGTCTTAATTACTATCATTTTATAATAAGTCTTATTTCCTGGAAGGACAAATTCTCCAACCAGGTTCTTTTTTCAGAGAATCTTGACTCTTCTCAGCCCTTCACTCTTCTATAGCAATGTTAGAATCAGCCTGTCAAGTTCCATGAAAACATTTTTGGGACTGAAATCACATTGACTCTGTAGATCAATTTGAGATTTTTTTTAATAAAAATTTTTCTCTGATTTTGATTTTTATAATACTCTCTCTCTCTCTGTGCACAAACCATGTCTTATTTTGATCTCGTCTTTTGATTTCCAGCAAGCAACCCAATGTCAGGCCCAGAGGAGAAACTCAACATATTTTGTTGAATGGATTATTAAAGAGTGGGGGTAAATCTACCTAAAATCTCTGATTGGTCTTCACCACTGCTTTGCTACCTGGTCGTCTTATTTGCAGTGCAACATCTCCAGGATTTCCCAACAAGGGTATAGTAGCTCGAAGTATATAGTATGAAGAAAGGGTAGGGATTTCCAGATGATTCCCACAGGAGCTTCTTGCAACATAGTATTTGTGTTGCCTACCTTTAGCCAGCCTTTGTGCATTACCTGTGTAGCAAGCCTGTCTCAGCAAGCATGACCAGTTCAGTTACTGTGTGTTTCATAGGAATTGAGGAAAGGATGGTTTGGGGGCTATCAAAACAATTTAAACAAAGCAAACGTTTTCCATTGTATTTAATATTCAGGAAAACTACCAGAATCACTTTTGTTTCCCCTGTTAGAAGAAGGTGACTAAGTAAGGTGTTCTTCTGAACCCCATGACGAATTGAGCTTTTATAGGTTTTAATACAAGGCCGCTTTAAGAAAGGATTAGTAAAGTTATTCCACAGCATTTTACATCAATGAATATAGTTTGAATTCATCATCAGTTTTCCTACTAGACACTGAGTTGTGACATAATAATATAAACAATGTAACAAAAGCATTCAAAACAAACAAAAGAGACTTTTTTTGCATATCAGAAAAATAAGCTATCAAATTTATGATCACTTAGGAGAAGGTTCCTCCCCTAATAACATTGTTAGTGGCTCAGGAAAAATTACCACAACATAAAAGAGACAACAGAAATATATTCCCTTCCAAGCATTTCTAGCCTTCGACCTTAGAAATAAGCACTACACTAATTAGAAGCTACCAGACATTCTTCAGTGAGAAACATTTATTTCTCACTTAATCCTTTTACATTTAAGAAGAGGGGCTCAAGGGGCACCAGGGTGGCTCAGTCGGTTAAGCATCCGCCTTCAGTTCAGGTCATGATCTCTGGGTCCTGGGATAGAGCCCCGTGTTGGGCACCCTGCTCAGCAAAAAGTCTGTTTCTGCCTCTGCCTCTGCCCCCCACTCATGTGCGCGCTCTCTCTCTCTCTCTCTTTCTCTCTCTCTCTCTCAAATAAATTAAAATCTTTAAAAAAAGAAAAAGAAGAAGAAGAGACACTTAAATGTTGTTTTCCCACAGAGCTTTATAAACTTTCATGGAGAGCTTTGGGTCCCTCAGTACCTTCTATCACTGCAGATGGTCCTGCGGGAAGGGAATGGCCAGCAGACTGAGGACCCCAGACATTCCACCTTCTAATTCTTGAACTTTCCATAACCCAGACAAATTCTAGGACTTCAGATTCTCTCATCATGGCAGCCTTACCAATTTCTCCTGCTTGATTTCATGTTTGATTTCAGGAAGATTTTGCTCAGAAACAGGAAATCATTAAGCAAGTGCTGACTTCGAGGGAAAACAGGGATATAAAAAGGATGTTTACCCAGTAGAGAAGGAAACCAGGCTCAGTGATTAACTGACAAAGGGAACTGGTGCCTCTGGTTAATATGGCTAACTGACTCTACTATAAATACTTCCTGTTCCTTTCTGAGAAACTAAAAGTGACCTGAAAATTTACTTGGATAGACTAAAAAGCAAATCAGAAACCTCATAACCGAAGAACCAGGCTCCTATCAACTGTGATCAACTCCTAAAATCTCTTCACAAACAGGCACCAGCCAGCCTTACAAGATATTTTCATAAGACTCATATAAATTCCAAATACTTCACCCTCCGCTACCCACAATATCATCCCTCAATACACAAATAGCCCCATGTTAAAATAACTCAGAGTAGATTATGGAAATGTAAGATGATGAAATAAATTCATTAGAAGGCAGTAATTCTCAATACAGAGATAACATCCAAAGAGTCCCTTCAGTGAAACAGATTTCATGGGAAGAAGTGGGCTTCTGTTAACATCAAGTATCCAATGGTGAAGGTCACAAATGAGTTTCCCTATTGAACTGATATACACACCATTTCTCAAGAGTACAGCCTTAGTGTGATAGGATAGAGACGTGTATAAATCCTACGTCTGTTCTCTGTGAGCAGAGGTTGAGATACCCACCTAACACACACTCACACTTCTCTTACCTGGCTCATCATACCCTCCAACTGAATGAAACAGCAAAAACTAGGCTGTGATTATGTCCTAAATTTATAATTCTAATGTAGAAATATCTCTAGAATTGAGTCTTTCCTCCTCAACTCAATCACTACTGCTTTTGTCTTCACTTGCTGGGACTCATAACAAAGAGCCTCTAATCTGGTCTTTCAACGGCAATAATGCCCTCAAGTGACCTTAATACAGTGCCAGTTTGATCGTATTATGCTCCTGCTTAAAAGATTTTTGTTGGTTTCCCGTCACCAAAGATGAAATCCAAACACTTTCCACCTACTAGTCTCTTTTCCTGAGCTTGCCACACCCAACTTCATCTCTGGTCTTTGCTCTTACATATATTTCTTTCCAGTCACAAAGAATTTCTCACCTTGCCTTATCAGCCTATTTACGCTTTTTTGACTTTGTATCTGCTCTTCACTCCTTTTGGAATGTCCTCCCTTGCTCCTCGGTTTAATAAATTCCTTCTCATTTTTTTTAAAGATTTTATTTATTTATTTGACAGAGAGATATAGCGAGAGAGGGAACACAAGCAGGGAGAGTGGGAGAGGGAGAAGCAGGCTTCCAGCAGAGCAGGGAACCCCTATGCAGTGCTCCATCCCAGGACCCTGGGACCATGACCTGAGCCAAAGGCAGACACTTAACAACTGAGCCACTCAGACGCCCCTCCTTCTCATTTTTTTAACACCTAGTTCAAATGTTATCCCCAAAGCACAGTGCACTTCCTGACCTTTGTGAGAGCCTAAAACCTTCTTAACTTTGAACCACATTTTATTATTTTTTATAGAAATGATTATTACGATAAAGGGAAATTATGAGTTTATATGTCTAGCTTCCCTCTAGGTAAGTGCTGTCCAGTAGAACTTTCTGGATGATGGTAATGTTCTTTTGTGTTGTCCAATAAGGTATATGTAGCTATTGGTACTTGAAATGTGGTTAGTATGACAGAAGAACCAAATTATTTTATTTTATTTTATTTTATTTGAATTTAACTTTAAAAAGCCACATGTGGCTAGTGGCTACAAGTTGGACAACACAGTTCTACTCTGTCCACCACAGATCCTGCCTAATAGTAGGTGATCAATACATTTTTGTTAAATGGCTAAATGGATGGATGGAAACAATATCAATATTTTACATTTCAAGACCACCTCTTGATTATACATGCCTTCTAGCCCGGAAGAATAGAAGGTTTCCCAAATGTATCTAGGAAGCACCTGAAAGTCATAGTACTCATTTCAGAACCCAGTGAAATTGATATATTTAATTTAATTATATAACTCAAGAATCAGGAAATGTTATCATATTATATCCCCAAAATCATACACGGAGTATTTTAAAGATCACTTCTTAGCAGGATAAACCCTCTAACCAAAATTATGAAAAACTTGAAACTGAGAGTTTGAATGAAAACACTTGATCTCAGAGGTGTTCTTCAACAATTACATGTTTATTTCCAGGACAGCATCCAGGAACTTGCTGTGCTCTGTCTTGAGAAAACAGGGATGGAGAACTGAGTTTATCTGACAGTTGACAGTGGAGGTGGGAAGATGATTTCTAAAGGATAAGAAATGCTAGCAACAATAATAAATGACCCCAGACTTTTCATAACACAATAAATCTTAACAAAACAAAAGTTTATTTCTTGCACATGTCACAATCTGATGTAAGTTGGGGAGCTTTGTAAGGAGGCTCTCCTCCAAAGGTGGCTCAGGGAAGCAGGGTCCTTTCATCCTGTGACTCTCATTATTCGTCATTAACATTTGGCCTCGGCGCTCCCTGTGGAAGGAGAGTCCAGTGTGTGTGAAGGCACATTGGACACTTCATTACTTCAGCCTGGAAGTGATACCCATCTCTGCTCCTTTGGCCAGACCTAGTCATGGAGCCAACCTAAGTACTGGGAAATACAGAGGAGCATGCAAATATCAGGCCATTCCAGTAGTCCATGTCACAATGCTTAAGGCAATAGCCAAATCTATTAGAATTACCCTTAACAATCTTTTTTAAGAATTTTGAGTATACACAAAATAGTTGCCATCAGTAGCTATACTGAGTGAAAAATATCTATCCTTATAGAATGGATAATACTCAACCTCAGGAGAAACTCACATCTAAGAAAGATAAGTGAACAGCAAAGGAAACGACAGGTTCTCACTTCAGTTCTCATGTTCACTGCGGGAACCATAATTCCCTACACCTTTTGAAGCCATCTCTCTCGATAAATGCAGTTGTTTTTTTTTTTTTTTTATGAGAATGCTCTATCATAGGAAAAGATGGGATGTAATGATACGTTCTTTTGTTAAATAGGGGAATCAGGACAAATCTTTATCTCATCTTTGATCAGGTTACTACTTACAAATATCTTCAATCTCTGTTACACCTGAGTTCCACCCAATGCTCCTTCTCTTCATGACTGAAGACAGGGAGTAAGCTCTTGCCTGGGCTGCTTCACAATTTCCAGTTCCAGAGAAAACACTCACGTGTTGAAAGCAATTTGGCATGCGGACATGTACAGCATTGTATTATTCCTCACAGTGTTACCCATCATGAAATTATTCTCTGAGAGAAAGTTTTCCAGGGTGGGAAAGCAACCCAATAGAACTTTTCATTTGAATACCAGAATTCGTGCTTCCTTTTTTTGTGGCTGTGATTTTGTCATGAGTAAGGAAGACAGTAAGATCTTTGTCTTCAGGATTCAGATGTAATGTATTCCTATTTACCAAAATAAATGTGCCTGCCAAGTAAACAAGACTATGAACCAGATAATATCTTCCTGCCAATAAGTCAAAAGGAATACGTGAATCTGAGAAAGAGCTGCTACTTCAGTTTTTTTTTCTACTTCAACTCTTAACTGAGCCCTGACTCGCCCTTTGCTAGATCTCAGCTAGTCAAACTTAAGGGAATTTTCTACAAACTCAAATTAGGAAAACAGTTATGCTTTCATAAAGCCTGGGTTTTATAGTTTACTCTGTTAACAACATTGTTCAAACTCATCTGTGAGTCTGTGAGGCCTTCGCCTCATCTCCATCCCCCAGCTGTCATTAATAACTCAGCCAACCAGCCCAGCGTGGCGATTTCCAAGTTTTCTGGGCTCTGACACCATTCCCCAAAATAGTAAATAGGCATTTTGCCCCGTCTCTATACACATCTGCCAACATGTCTCATTTCTAGGTATAAATATTACTGCAAGAAATCACTGTGACATCCTGCTGTGGACTAAAGATTTGTGTCCCCTCCCCCAATTTCATTTATTATTGAAGCTTAATGGCTAATGTGTTGGCATTTGGAGGTGAGGACTTTGCAAGGTAATTAGGTAGAGCCCTCGTGAATGGGATCAGTGCCCTTATAAGAAGAGACCCGAGGAAGATGATCACTCTCTGTCCACCAAGTAAGACCCAGGCAGAAGACGGCCATCTGCAAACCAGGAAGAGAGTCTTCACCAGAACTGGACTGTGCTGGCACCCTGATCTTAGAATTCCCTGCCTCCAGACTGGGAAATAAATTTCTATCTTGTTAGTCACCCAGTCTATGATATTCTACTATAGCAGCCCAGGCTGACTAAGGAACATCCACATAATGGAACATTATACATCCATATTTTTTATATGTAATTTTTTTACATTTACGGGGCACCTGGGTGGCTCAGTCAGTTAAGTGATGAACTCTTGATTTTGGCTCAGGTCATGATCTCAGGGTGGTGAGATCAAGCCCCACTGAGCATGGATTCTCTCCTTCTCCCTCTGCCCCTTCCCCGTCCCCCCCCCCAATGCTCTGGTTGTCTCTAAAAAAAAAAAATCACATTTACAAACTATATTTTATGACATTCAACTTATCTGAGAACGCAGGGCAAATGCTGGGTATTCTTTATGGTCCCAATTTTTTTAACAACAAATTAACAACCTAAAATTTACAATGTCCAGAATTCAACCAAGCATTACCAGGTCTATGAAGAAGAAAAAACAGACTCCTAAGCAGAAGAAAAATTAGTCACTATAAAACAGTGCAGAAATACCAGAGATGGTGGAGCAAGATAGCAAGGACATGAAAACAGCTATTATAAATATGCTTCATATTCTCAATGATATAAAGGAAAACCACATAATGAAATAACAAATGCAAAGTATAAAAAACAAACATCTAGAAATTGGAAAATACAATAGCTGAAATGAAACTTTGTTTGTAGGTACTTTTGCCATAAGCATCTTTGCCACATTTTTGCTATAAGCCTTTTCAGCATATAACCAATTGGCCCTAAGGCAATTTTGCAGTAAAAGATAAAAAATTAAATGGTTGACAGTTTGCATATTATTAAGCAAAAGAAGCCAATCTGAGAAGGCTACCTACTACTGTATGATTCCAACTATATGGCATTCTGGAAATGGGAAAATTATGGAGACAGTAGAAAGATCAGTGATTGCCAGGATTTAGAGTCAAGGGATGATTAGGTGGAGCAGAGGATTTTTAGGGCAGTGAAAATACTCCATAGGATACTGTAGTGAATACATAACGAATGTTACATTTTTTTAAAAGGACGATAACAAATAATATTATACATTTGTCCAAACCCACAGAATATGCAACACCAAGGGTGAGCCCTAATGTAAACTATGAACTCTGCATAATAATGATGTGTCGATGTAAGTACATCAATTGTAACAAATGTACCACTCTGGTGGAGGATGTTAATTCGGGAGGCTGGGCAAGTGTAGCCGGGAGTATATGGGAATTCTCTGCACCTTCCTCTCAATTTTCTTTTAACGACATAAAGATTTGAGCAGGAACTTCACAACGGAATATATAGAAATACACATTATGCACATTTAAAAAAAATTCAACCTCATTTGTCATCAGGGAAATATACATCAAAACCAACATGAAATTTCACTTCACATTCACTAAAATAGCTAAAAGTAAAACAGAATGAAAATAATAAGTGTTGGCAAGGATGTGAAGCATCTGGAACTCTCAGAGGCTGCCAGTAGAAATATAAAATGGTACAGTTACTTTGGGAAAGACTTTGACAGCTTCTTTAAAAGTTAAATTTTCCCCTTACCATTTGGCCCATAAATTCTACTTCGAGGTATTTACTCAAGAAAAATAGCAACATATGCCCACAAAAAGAGCTGTACAAACTGCTCATAGCTGATTTTTTCATGATAGCCAAATACTGGAAAAACCCCAAATGTCCATCAATGGCTAAACAAATTGTGCTCCATCCATACAATGGAATATTACTGAGCCATGAAAACAAACTGCTGTTGTGTGAAGCAACGCGAATGATTGGGTTGGGTAAGACTGTCCAGAGTCTGGGGCGCCTGGGTGGCTCAGTTGGTTAAGCGACTGCCTTCGGCTCAGGTCATGATCCTGGAGTTCCTGGATCGAGTCCCGCATCGGGCTCCCTGCTCAGCAGGGAGTCTGCTTCTCCCTCTGACCCTTCCCCCCGTCATGTGCTTTCTCTCTCTCTCATTCTCTCTCTCTCAAATAAATAAATAAAATCTTTAAAAAAAAAAAAAAACTGTCCAGAGTCTGAACCTCAGCACTGCTTATTTACATAAGAAGCCTTCAGCTATTGTTCCCATGAGAATAGTTCCCTTTGCAAGAAAATGTTATGTGGAAAGCCCCAATTCTTATAGGAGCCTCTAACACTTTGCTGCTGGTTAGAAGCCAGTTCTCATGTCTTTATTAGTTTTGTTTTACTTGAGTTTGTTTTTTGGTTTTGGTTTTTGGGGTCTTTTGAGAGATGGGTCAGCATTTTTAACTCAAAACTTGATTTTCTGTATCATAACTCAGGACTTCGTATGTTTCTCTAATAGTATGAGCTTTAGTTCAAAATAGCTTTTCACTTTATTGCTAGGTTTGATGCTTCCAATAATTTATAACTGTGTATCACCATCAATTATAAGATTATTTCTTTTTTGGTTATTTAATTTATTCGTTTAGTTTCTAAATGAAATGGCACACTCTTAGCAGTCAAATCTGAAAAATGCTGAGGGTTTTTTTTTTTTTTTTTTTCCTTTCTTGGTGAAGGGTTGGGGAGAGGTGAGTGGTTGGTGGTAGTTTGCTCTTAAATATAAGGTTTAGGGGGCACCTCGGTGGCTCAGATGGTTGGGCATCTGCCTTCAGCTCAGGTCATGATCTCCAGGTCCTAGGATTGAGCCCCATGTCAGGTTCCCAGCTGAAGCAGGGAGCCTGCTTCTTCCTCTCCCTCTGCCTCTCCCCCACTTGTGCTCTCTGTCTCTCTGTCAAATGAATAAATAAAACCTTAAAAAAAAAAAAAAACGTTGGGAGGCTCCCCTGGGTGGCTCAGTCAGTTAGGCATCCAGCTCTTGATGTTGGCTCTGGTAATGATCTAGGTCCTGGGATCCAGCTCTGTGCTCAGTGGGGAGTCTGCTTGAGGATTCTCTCTCTCCCTTTCCCTCTGCCCCTCCCCCTGCTTGTTCTCTCTTGCTTTTTCTCTCTCTCAAATAAATAAATAAATCTTTCTTTTTTTTCTTAAATTTTATTTTATTATGTCATATTAGTCACCATACATTACATCATTAGTTTTTGATGTAGTGTTCCATGATTCATTGTTTGTGCATAACACCCAGTGCTCCATGCAGTATGTGCCCTCTTTAATACCCGTCACCAGGCTAACCCATCCCCCCACCCCACTCCCCTCTGAAACCCTCAGTTTGTTTCTCAGAGTCCATAGTCTTTCATGGTTCGTCTCCTCCTCTGATTTCCCCCCTTCATTTGTCCGTTCCTTCTCCTAATGTCCTCCATACTATTCCGTATGTTCCACAAATAAGTGAAACCATATGATAATTGACTTCCTCTGCTTGACTTATTTCCCTTAGCATAATCTCCTCCAGTCCCATCCATGTTGATGTAAAAGTTGGGTATTCACCCTTTCTGATGGCTGAGTAATAGTCCATTGCATATATGGACCACATCTTCTTTATCCATTCATCTGTTGAAGGGCATCTCGGCTCTTTCCACAGTTTGGCTATTGTGGACATTGCCGCTGTGAACATTGGGGTGCATATGGCCCTTCTTTTCACTACATCTGTGTCTTTGGGGTAAATACCCAGTAGTGCAATTGCTGAGTCCTAGGGTAGCTCTGTTTTTAATTTTCTGAGGCACCTCCACACTTTCCCAAAGTGGCTGTACCAACTTGCATTCCTACCAGCAGTGTAAGAGGGTTCCCTTTCTCCACAATCTCCCCAACATTTGTTGTTTCTTGCCTCGTTAATTTTTGCCATTCTAACTGGTGTAAGGTGATATCTCAGTGTGGTTTTGATTTGAATTTCCCTGATGGCTAATGATACAGCACAGCAGGCCCCTCCCCCAGAAGACAGGCTGGGAAAACAAGAGGCCAGCAACACTGCGGTCCCCAGAAAACAGGTAAACCTTTTAAAAAAAATAATAAAGTTTGGGCCCCTTGGTGGCTCAGTCATTTAAGCATCTGACTCTTGATTTCGGCTCAGGTCATGATCTCAGGGTTGTGAGATCAAGCCCTGCCTCAGGCTCTGCAATGGGCGTGGAGCCTGCTTAAGATTATTCCTCTCCCTCTGCCCCTCCGCCACCCCACCCACTAAAAACTAAAAATAAAATTTAAAAAAAGTTTATTTTTTCAGCTTACATATGGTACTGGCTTGTTATAGAAAACTGTTGTATTTCCCTCTTTCCCCACATTTTGAAAGCACTCTTTCCTGCGGATCTCCCATCGAAAGTGATTCAGGTGGGACTAACTCCATGCCCGCATTGCCCCCCACTCTTCCATGACTAACAACAGAAGTGGGCGTGTGCTTATTAGAACAAGGTAGCCATGTGACCTAACAAGGGTAATCACAAACCGCAGGGCGTTTTGTTTTTGTTTTCACTGAAATAGAGTTGGCACACCATGTTACATTAGTTTGAGATGTCAGACGCAGTGATTCCATAATGCTCTATGCTAGGCTGTGCTCACCACAAGCGTAGCTCCCATCTGTCACCATCAATGTTATTACATCATTGACTCTATTCCCTGTGCTCTGCCTTTCATCCCCTGACTTACTCATTCTGTGACTCGAAGGCTGTCCCCTCACACTCCCTTTCCCTCACGCGGCCCATCCTCCCACCCCCTTCCCTCCGGCAACCACAAGTTTGTCCTCAGGAGGGCCTGACATACAGGCATCAGAAGAGTGCAACTTTCTTTAGTTCTGGGATACAGAGCCATGGGAATGACAGAAGTAGAAATCTTTTTCAGCCATCTTCTCTGGTCTCACAAAAGAAGCCATCTGTATCGAGGAAAAATGTTATTGATACACAAAAAGCCGCAGAGATGAGATGAAATGAGAGGACAGTTAGACTCATCACCATGTCATTGGAGCCCCTGGATCCAGACTGAAGTGTGCTTTATCCCTGGGATTTTTGGTTACGTGGCTGATACATTTTTATTTTTGCTCATACTGGTTGGAGTTGGGTTTCTGTTACTTGTAACTGAGAGTCGACAATAAAACAGAAAAGTATAAAAAGGAAAAACAAGTACTGTTAATTCCACCATCAAAAGACTACTGGATTTTTCTGGTATTTTTGTGCATTTGATGCCAATCGTTTTCTATGCATACTAATAATCATATACCACAATTCTATATCCTTTTTTTAAAAAACTTAACATAATTATGGAAATATTTCTTGGGTAATTCAAAATTATTTGCAAATATCATTGTTCATGGATATCTCATCATGCAACCATGCTATAATTATGACCATTCCTCCGTTATTGGATACTTAACTTGTTTCCAATTTTTCTCCATTATGAATTATACTACAATAAATATCTTTGTACCCAGAGATTTTTTCCTGCATTTAGGATTATTTCCTTCATATATAATCTCAGGAATTCGATTACTGTGCAAAACATATGAACATTTTAAATGTCCATGATAAAATGTGACAAATTTATATCCAAAGAGTTGTATAATTAATAACCTCAGCAAAAGTGCATGAAGATGCCAAATTCATGACTACATTAAATATTGCCACTTAAAACGATCCTTCATTAGTTGTATGGTTGAAAATGACACGGCATAACTTTGTTGTTTTAATTTGTATTTATGAGCGAGAAATGCATTTGCATAAATTTATTAGTCATTTATTTTTTCCTTTTTGTTGCTTGTCTCTTCTTGTCCCTACCCACAGGTTTACTGGGGATGTTGTGTTTTTCTTATCAATTTGACCTCTCTCTCTCTCTCTTTTTTTTTTTTAAGTTTATTTATTTATTTGTTTAAAGTAATCTCTACGCCCAACATGGGGCTTGAACTCACAACCCAGAGATCAAGAGTCAAGCAAGCCAGGCACCCATGTTCCTCTCCTTTTAAACTCAAGAGTCTCCTCTATCCCATGTAGAGTCTTGGTAGTCGCTTTTATATACTTTTAGAGTATTTTTAATAGTTTTACTTTCTACTTTAAGTTCATTTAACTGTCCAATCTATGTGCAATCTTTTTCAAGCATGTGTGAGGAAAAGGCCATGATTTTTCTTTTGTTCTAAACAACTGAAATGCGTAAAGCTTCTTTGATCGCATATTAAACTTTCACATATCTTAAGGTCTAATTCTGGTCGATCTTATCTTCCATTAATCTGTCTCTTCTTATGCCAGGAATACCCTGCTTTAATTGCTATGTTTTGTAATGTGCTTCAACAACTAGTAAGGCTAGCTGCCATTCCCACTTGTAAGTTTTTATTTTTAAAATTTTATTCTTATATCGTCTCATCTGTTTGCTCTTTCAAATGATCACCACAAAAGGAAAAAACTAACACCTCTGAAAATTCACCAGCAGCAACAAAATAAGAAAAGGGGTAAAACTACAAGTCAAAAACTTCAAAATGTGGCTACTGAAGAAAGAAACGAAAGATTCTGTCAGAGCAAGGCCTGGCTTCTAATCCCACTGCAGCCTCCTACCCACCATGACGGCCCCAGTGAGAGACAGGGATTGGACAAATTCCTGAGAGTTCTCATGAATACTGCCCAACCGAGAGGAAAACACTCAGAGGTAAGCTAGCAGCCCAAGAAAACACTCATCAGAGTAAAGTCCCCCAACTTCAGCTCTCGGTGGACACAGGAAGAGCCCCAAGAAAATATCAGGAACCCAGAGGTATTCTACCACGAGGACAGGATGCATGGCCAACACGATAGATTAATTCCTGGTACCAGATATTTAACATCATTTCAGAAGAGAGACTAAAACCCAGGTTACTCAACAAAGGCTGCACACAGCCCCAGCAGAACGTTGTTCCTACCCTTTCTGTCCTCGGTCTCAGAAGAGCAGATAGAATGCAAGACTCTAGCCCCACCCTGTCGCCTGAAAGGGAGACGTGCATGTCAGGGATGGAAGTCATGGAGAACTCATCCTCACTGTCTCAGGGAGAGCTGAAGTTCTGGAAATTGCTGCCCACATTCAACACAAACAAGTTAGGATTAATCAGATAGTAATCAAGCACAATGTGCCAAAGAAGAGCCAAGAACCCAGGCAGGGAGAAAAAAATATAAGCCAAGAAAAATAAAAAAATAATAATTAAAAAAAACATCCTGGGGCACCTGGGTAGCTCAGTCAGTTAAGCATCTGCCTTTGGCTCAGGTCGTGATCTCGGGGTACTGGGATGGAGGCCCACATTGGGCTCTCTGCTCAGCGGGGAGCCTACTTCTCCCTCTGCCCCCCCGACTCATGCTCTCTCCCTCTCTCTCTCAAATAAATAAATAAAATCTTAAAAAATAAATACTTCCCAAGAGTGTGTGTTCTATGGAAGACTGTGATGAAAACATGAATAAAATAAGAGGGAGCTCAACAAGAGGAGAATAAAGCAACAAAACTTCCAGATCATGATAAGTAAGAACAGAAAAAGTAGTTGTCCTTGTTTTGTACCCAGTTTTCATAAGGACATATTTGGTGTGCATATTTGTTTATTATAATGCTAGACACGATTTAGAATTTGTTATTCTTTATCATGTTAAGGACATAGCATTCTATTTCTAATTCATAAAATGTTTCAGTAACAAATAGTTGAACACTGATGCAACCTATTTCAGCTGGCATAAACAAGCTATTTTGCAAGGTCGTTTTTTTCTTGTACCACACTTACAAAGAACCTCAGTGCAGTCCTCGGAACTTGTCCACATGAATGATGAGTGAGACATTTCATCATACTTCCTTTTAACAACCAGACTTTCTGTCATGCAGCAAATTTAATGACTCATTTTACAAAGGCAAGTTTTTCCACTACTAGTATTTACAGGATTGCTGATGTTAGAGCTACAGGTTGTATAAATGCCCTGTCCTCCAAATGTCTTGAAACTAGAAAGAAGGAAAGGCTGGTGGGATTGGGGTTCATCCTTTCTACAAATGTGAGCTTTGGAGTTAGGCAGCTCTGAGTACAAATCCTGGCTCTGCAATTTACTAGTCGTGGCTTTGAACCACAACTTAGCTCCTCTAAGCACCAATTTTCTCATGTGACAGTTGGGTCAATGATATTTAATTTACAGGGTGCTGCAAGAATTAAATAAAAAAATGCATTTCCAGCAGGTACCTCAAAATGATTATTTATACTATTGTCATTGCTCTTTTTTTTTAAATTATTATGTGTCTGGCACGTAATAGATAATAAATATGTGTTGAATGAATAAATGATCTCTATAAAAATTCAGAGATTAAATAGAAAGTCTATGCCCACAAGAGATTTGCCAGTGATGAAATTAATTGCAAATAAAATAAATCTAGATAAAACTGGAGTTCTAGGTTTGATTTCATGGGGCCTAACGACTTCTTTTTTTTTCTGAAAAAAAGTTTTATTTTAAATTCCAGTCTAGTGACTTAATTCTGTTAACCTGTTACTAAGTATTTTTCCTAACTAGATCTCAGCCTGGTTCCTGAGCACATTCACAGACTAATTCCTGACCCCTTGTACTCTTTGGGTGCAAATAACAGAAATCAACTCAAGCTAGCTTAAAAGAGGAAATTGTACAAAAATCTAGGAACTGGTGTCTCATGGGACTCATGGGCAGGGATATAGCTGAGTGTCAAGAAGGAATGGAACCAAAAAAGCTTCTGGGAACTAGAATTCTCTCTCTCTCTCTCTCCCTCCCTCCTTCTGACTTTCAGTTCTGTTTCTCTCTGACTGTTTCTTTCTCCAAGATGAGCCTTTTCTCTCTCTAGACTGCATGGCAGAAGATGGTCACCTATGAGTCTTGAATCTGCATGTTTTGCATCCATCCTAATTTATATTCCTGGAGGCACTCTGGTTGGCCTGACTTAGATTAAGCACCTGCCCTTATCCATTCAATGGCCTCTAAGAGAAAGGGATCAGAATGGACCACAGAAGGGACCACCTTCACTGCTTGAAGTGAAGGGCCAGGGGGTGGCCCACCTTGAGTGGAGAAATGGCAGAACATCCAGCAGGTGTCCACAACACCTAGCCCCTACCACACACTGACCCTTAACCTGTCACAGCCCTAACCCTAACCACAAACTGAGCAGCACATTAACCTTAATCTTGGCCCAGGAATTCCACTTACTCTGATATTGTGAAACACACATAGATGAGAAAGTGAAGAGATCTTGCTTCACTTACTTTTGGGAAAATGTGGTTTTTACATAGTGAATTTTATTCAAAATCATGTTTATTTACTGTAAAATACTTGAGTAAAAACTAAAAGATTAAAGGAAAAAATCTAGTTCTTTCTAAACATTCTTAAAAACCTGGATATTTCCAAACATTCCTAAGTAAAATGCTGTCTATAGAATAAAATTTCTGAATTTGGAGGTAAATATTTCTGCTTTGGTCCCCGTTGGTGGGGTCATGCTGATTCTTTAGTCTCTGCACAGCATGTAATGTATTCTCATCAACCACTCACGCACAGTAAAATTCAGAGGTTGGGGTTACAATCAAGACCTTACTTGGCCCCAGCCTCCCTTGGTCATGGAGTTTTTGGTACCTTCCATGTTCTCTCTTTAACAAGGATCTATCTCAAGATTGGACTTATTTTCTTTGACCTCTACAACTTCCGGGTAGATTACGTACCTTCTTGGGGTCCCTGCTACCTCTCAATTCCTTCTCCTTTTCCTTCTTCAGGAGTAGCACAGTACATAAGATGTTCAGTGCCAGCCAAGATGCAATGAGCCAGCAACAGTCTCCTTCCCACTGATTACAACCAAAACTTCTGGACAAAATACAAAAAACAAATATCTAAAATATCTCAGTTGTACACGTGCATGGCAGACCCAAAGAAGTGTAGCAAAGGCTTCAAGAACTAAACTACCAAAGACCCAAACTAAATGCAGAGCTGTGCATGTGACAGATCGACACAAATACCATAGCAAAGATTTGAAAACTGAACTGACATTGGAATCACCACCCACAAAAGGTGAGATACAACTTGTAGTTTGGACCTAAGCCAACTGATTATTTGCTAACACAAGCAAACAAAAAAATCAACATTCTCTAGAGATTTTAACAGAACCCAGAATCTCCTAACATAATATTCAAAATGTTCTGGGTACAATTCAGAATTACTGAATGCATAAAGAACCAGAAAAATCTGACCAGTACTCAGGAGAAAAGGTAATCAACAGATGACCCCAATTGGAATTACCAGACACAGACTTTATAACACCCATTATAACCATGAGGCAAAGATGAACATTCTTGAAATAAATGAGAGGATAAAGTTCTTAGCAGAGGAAGAAAAACAATTTTTTAAGCTAAATGGAAAATTTTAAACTAGAAGTTACAATATCTGAAATTCACAGTTCTACCAGATGTGCTCAATAGCAGAATGGAGATGACAGAGGAAAGAAAACCTGAAGATAGGTCAAGAGAAATTTTACAGGGGCACCTTGGTGGCTCAGTTGGTTCAGCCTCTGCCTTTGGCTCAGGTCGTGATCCCAGGGTCCTGGGGTCGAGCCCCACATCAGGCTCCCTGTTTGGTGGGGAGCCTGCTTCTCCCTCTCCCTCTGCCGCTCTCCCTGCTTCTTCTCTTTCTCTTTCTCTGTCAAATAAATAAAATCTTTAAAAAAGAAAGAGAGAGGGAGAGAAATTATACAATAAGAAGAACAGAGAGAAAAAGATTGAAAAAAATTAATGTATCCTTAGATGCTTGTCAATCTAACATTCATGTCATTGGAATCTCAGAAAAAGAGAAAGATTGAGTCAGAATATGTATTTGAAGAAATAATGGCAGAAAACATTCCATATTTGGTGAAAGGTATCTATTTACAGTTTCAAGAAGCTCAATGAATCCCATCAGGTTAAGGTAAAAAAAAAAAAAAAAACCATACCCAGATATATCATAATCAAACTGTTGAAAACCAAAGGTAAAGAAAACATATTAAAAGCACCTGGAAGCAAAAGATGATAAATTACACATAAGGGAAGCTATTACTACTTCTTATCAGAAACCTCAGTGTCTTGAAGACCATGAGAGAATATCTTTAAAGTGCTAGAAGAAAAATTAATAAATAATCATAAAAAGTGCTGGAAGGGTGCATGGCTGGCTCAGTTGGTAGAACATGCAACTCTTAACCTTGAGGTTCAAGCTCCACGTTGGGTGTGGAGATTACTTAAAAATAAAAAGTTCTGAAGGAAAGAACTATCAACTCAGAATTCTATAGCCAGCAAAAATATCCTTCAAGAATATAGGCAGAATAAAGGTATTCTCAGATAAGGGAAAACTAAGAGAATTCATCACTTGCAGAAAAGAAATGGTTCTAAGAGAAATGACAAAGGAAGTTTTTTGGGTTGAGGGGTAATTATACCAGAGGGAAAAAGAACTTTAGGAATGAAGAAAGAACAAAAGAAATGATGAATATCTAGATAAATAGGGTATTTGGGGCCTCTTAAATTCTTCAAAATATGGAGGACTGTTGAAAGCAAAAATTATAACATTGTCTGTAATGTTTCAATGGATATAGATGTAATATACACACCAACCACAACATAAAGGGACCAGGACACAGAACCCTATTTGATTATAAGGCATGTGTATCTTATTTGAAGTGGTAAAATATTAACTCTAAGTATACTGTGAAAAGTTAGGTATACACATTGTAATTCCTAGAGCAACTACTAAAAAATACCAAGACATAGCCAAAAATTCAATAAATAAATTAAGATAAAATACTATGAAATATTCAGGTAATAAAAAAGTTAGGAAAGAGAATAAAATAGCATATGATACATATACAAGTACGTGTTAGTTGACTATGTTGTCATTAAGGTGTTTGGTCTACAGTGGACAAGTTTTTGGAGAGTCAAAAGTTATACACAGATTTTTGACTGTGTGGATGGTTGGTGCCCCGAAACCCCGCATTGTTCAAGAGTCAACTGTATAGTTAGAGATAAAGCGACACGATGGGAAAAGATATACCATGCAAACAGTAATCAAAAGAAAGCTGGAGTGCCTATATTACTTTCAGACAAAGTAGACTTCAGAATAGGGCAAATCACTGGAGGTAAAGAAAGACATTATATAATGATAAAAGAATAAACTCACTGAGAAGACATAATATTAAATGAGAATGCACTTAACAGGAGAACTCCAGAATACAGGAAGCAAAAGCTGGCAGAACTGGAGAGAAATAAAGAAATGCATAATTACATTTGAAGATATGATGGGACCATGAAGATATCATAGGACCCTTAATCCTAAAATCTTGGCCACAGTTCCCCTCAGGAGGGGCTGTGCAGATTGGCTCTCTCTGTTTCCACAAAGAATTGGCCCTGCTCCAGAGAGCTAAAGTGAGAGTGACCCCATGTCTAGTCCAATGCTGTGAAGATCCCACCCTACCCAGATGTGGGCTGCGAGCACGGCCAGATGTCCACTACTTGTTGAAATTTTAGAGAAAACCAACAGTAATCTTCAGCAATATCTTTCTGAGAAACCTAAGAAAACTCAAACATAACACTAAGAGTTCATGGTGGACAGGTGTTTTCACATTCGTCATCCACTCTCCCACTTCTGGTAACTGTGTTTTGCATTAGAGAAAATACCCTTTCTCCAGTTTGAGCAATAATCTACTTTAGTCAATAAGTATAGTCCATCCTCCTGACTGAAGTAATTGGTCAAAGATGGGCATACAACCTAGTGAGAGCCAATGAGATGCAAGGATATACTTGATGGGGCTTCTGGAAAAGAGAACGTCCACTCTCCTCCACGGGGAACACCAGAAAAGAGGATGTCCCTTTAGCCAGATGATGTGGTGGGAGGATTCGAGAGCTGGCAGTGCTATTTGATACTGTGGTGAAAAGCCTAGCAGTTTACTGTATAGAGCCTGAGTGTTAAGCCTGCACTGCTGGGAGGACAGATAGAAAAAGGGTCTTCGATATCCCTTGAGCCTCTGGTTCAAGCCTTACCTAATGACAGAACAGCTGCTCTGGTAGTTTCCATCATGCAAGAGAATTCTTTTTTTTTTTTTTTTCCCCTCTCAAGTGAGAGTTGGGTATTCTGTCATTCATAACATAGAGTCCCAACAAGCAGTTTATTCCTTCAACCCTCTCTAAACCCCATGTGTTTCTCCAAAAAATGAAAACAAGAGGCATGTGATTCAAGTGCTTCTACTTTTAATGCTGAACAATATCTTTACTTGTAGAAAATGATGATGTGCAAACACTGTAAAAGATGAAGTTTGGTATGTAGAAATAATAATCACTTAATGATGAGCAATACACAAAAGGGAATAATTCAGAACTTAAAACTGAGAGCAAAAGAAAAAAGTTTCCCATTTCTGTTTATACAGAATGTTATTAACTCTGCTTTCGCTAAAAACTTTGAAAAGCATTACTCAAGCTATTGTCTCCTGGGAGGATATTTACCACCATCAACCGCCTATACTTCTTTATTTTTTGTTAGAAATGTTTGACAACTAAAAATTGTATATATTTAGATGTACAATGTACTGGTTTGCTGTAGATAAACATGGTGAAATAATCACCGCAATCAAGCTAGTTCACATGTCCATCACCTCAGATAGTATTTCTCTTCTTCTCCTTCTCCTTCTCCTTCTTCTCCTTTTAATTCTTAAAGAACAAGAATAGATTCGGAAGGCCCAGGTCTTTCCAGACCCTGTTGGTATTCAAGGAAAGAATGGTTTCCAAATTCCTTTGTGGATTTTGCATAGCAGGCTCAAGCTACCTCCTTCAGGGAAAATTCTTTAAGTATTCTGGAAAGAACAGTCATCCCAAACCTCAGTGGAAAAGATTCAAATTATCCAGTGGAACAAGGATTAGGTACTTAAATTCAGAAAGTTCCTAAAATGAAAATGTTTCTGTAGATACGAATTAGTTACATGAAGAGACTGAACTGGAGTTAATCTTGGCCAGAGATGAGGTTCAAGAGATTGGTCTTCATGAGGCATTTATCAAGGACCTGCAAAGGGACTCAGAGGTGAAGGAAGCACAGTCCTTTCCAGGCAGTTGTCCCTGGCCTGGGAGAAGGATGTCTTTCATACCCAGGATTCTAATCCAGACTAATACATAGAGGGGCACAGGGGCAGAGTGTGTGAGGAAGGTTTGCAGGAGAGAGCTCTCACATCAGAGAAGCTTCCTGACTAGGTGGTTTTGAGCAACAGGGAGGATTTCACCATGTGGAGGTGAAGGTAGCTTTCTGAGCTGGAGAGAAGAGCATGAAGAAAGACAGAGAAGCAGAAGTACAGAGTAATTGGTGGTCCAGCGGGGATGGGACCCAGTCATAGAATCACCTCTGAGGGACCTCTACAGGGGAAAGGCTTAACTTACCATGAAGACCACTTGGAGGCCCTCAGGTGAGCTGGGTGATAGACCCCCTACCAACACTTCCAAAAGGCCATGTACTCCTAAAAAAAGGGCAGGGCCTAGGGGAAAAGGTCTACAGACCTGGGTTTGCCTTCGAACTCTGCCACTTAATACCTGTGTGAGCTTAGGCATTCATTTCACTCTCTCAGGCTCAGGACCCAAGCATAAAATGAAGAGAATAATATCTTTCCTGTGTACCTCCCAGGATTGGCATGAACATAAGTAAAAAAGGTGGACACAGAATAGCACTGTCAAATACTTTCTGGTAGTTTGATATCTCACCATATATGTGAAGCACCCCCAGAAATATTATTAACCTTTCATTGCTACTACATAACAGACTCTTGAGGCCAGGGACCATGTCTTCTTTAGGACAGGGAATATAGTATATGATTTTTTTTGAAAAGGTACTTGATGAATGAATGAGTAAATGAATGAATAATGTTCAGAGCTCTCCAACCGGATAACAAAACTAATCTCTTAACTGAAAACCCATGGACTGTTCTTTCGCTTTTGGGTTGTTTGGCCTGGAGGAGGCTCTAAGTTAGTTGTGATCAGTCGGTATCATGGTAGAGAAGGAAGCCTGTAAAGGTAGAGTCATGGACATTATCTGCATAGAGCCCATAAGAGTTCCCATCCCCATACACCTGGAGCCAGACTTGGTCGCCCACTTCCAGATGGAGGAGCACAGAGCCAGAGGCCTGGTCCACATTCTTCTCCTGGTACTGGTCATAGGTGAAGAGCATAGCTTTGTCCTTCTTGTAGAGGCTGACCTTGACATCCTTCAAGTAGACTGTAATGTGGTAGGAGAAGTAGTACAGCCCAGGAATGTTGCAGTGGAATTTTCCAGTGGTGCCATCATAGTGGTTTTGCAGATTGTAGAAGATTTTGGTAAAGCGAATGGGAACATTGGGGACAGTGACCCGGCTTTCCAATCCCACACTGAATGCTGACCGGTGTACATAGGCACTTTCTCCAGGTTCTCCTTTCCTGCCAGGGATTCCTGGAAAGCCTCGGGGACCTTCAACCCCAGTTACTCCAGTTTCACCACTGTCACCCTTAGGACCAACAAGACCTAGAGAATGACAAGACCTCAGTGACCATAAGGAACAGAACTACTGTCTAGGTTAGTTCTAACCTAAAACACTGTCCCTATGGCCCTTACCCACAACCTGCCTGACTTACGGAGCAAGGAACCATAGGGAGCTCCCCAAAAGGTGAGTTATACCTTCTCCTGCTCCATCTCCCAGCACGCTTCCATAAATTCATCTCCAACCTTATTTCCTAAAGGTCTCCATCATAGACCCTCCACCCTGCCAACCCTTTATATGCTGACTCAACCAACCTAACTTTTGCTCTTCTATCCCCTCTGTCCAGAATGCCCTCCCTCCTTTATTCTGTCTACCTATACTCCAAGGTCTGACTCAAGCCCTGCCTCCTCCTTAAAGCCTTCATTGCTAATCCAGATCTTCAACGAGAGCATTTTCTCTCTGTTCCGTACGTTGGGCATTTGTCCACATTCAGTTAAGCATATTTGGAATCGACTTTTTTGTAGTAATCCTTAACAGCCTTGTGCTTTAGACTTATCTTCTTACCTACACCAAGTGTTCCCCAGGAGCAGGACTGTGAGCTACGAGGGTGCGTTGAGTGTAAACGCCACTGGGCAGAATGGGAGTTAAGTGGAAATGAAGGGAAACAAGAATGTGAAGAGATTGGGAAGAGTGATGGGTGAGGAGGGGATGGGAAAGGGTACAGGGACCGTGATGTCAATAGAGCAGAGTCGAGGGTACTGGTTTTACAGGTACAACCTATTCTCATGACCAGAAGGCCAACCCAAAATTCACTTTAGGTTGCTTATGGGTCACAGGAAAAAAAAAAATTGCTTCCTCCCTTTGTCTCAGCCTTTGTCAATAGCTAATGCCTTTGGATAGTTCCAGAAGCTCTCCTCTACCCAGGAGAAGTCTACGATGGAGGAAGCCAAAAACCTTGTTCTTACCTGGATCTCCTTTCTCACCCTTTTCGCCAGGGGTGCCATCTCTGCCATCACGGCCTGGGGTCCCATTGTGGCCAGGATGCCCTGGGATGCCTGCCAAGCAAACTGTGCAGGCCTGCTTGGCCAGAGGAAGCAGAACTCCAGGCCCTTCTGTCACGGAGTCCTGGCCGTGAGTGGGCAGGACTAGTAGCAGTAGAACAGCTCGTAGCAACAGCATCCTGAGCCCTGGAACCCAGATCCACATTGTCAGCCACGCAAGCACACACCACGCGACACGCTCCATCCGGACCTATGCAAGACTTGGGCCACCTCCGCAGCGTCCCCTTCTAAGATCTGCTCTCTCGACACTCACCTCTTCCAGAAGACTTGTCTGTTTCCACGCACCTTGATCTCTTTCTGCCCTGAAATTTGCAATACTTAGCATTATTCTTTGTGTGTAATCTCCTTTCCTCAAAGATTGTGAGTTCGGTGAGGGCAGGACAACACTCTTCCAATTGCCTCATATCTGAGCACAGGACCAGGCTCCTTGGACCAAATACTGAGAGTCCATCTGTCAAGAATCTCTCCCTTGAGTTTTCCAAGGATGACGACTCACATCATCCCCTTCAACTCTAACCAACTTCTCTCTCTCTCTCTGGCTCCTTCCTGTTTCTTCTCTACTTCCCTCCCTCATTTCTTTGTTTATTCCTCCTCTCTCTCATTCTCTTTCTTCCTCTCCCCATCTCTTGGATCACATGTTAGACCATTTGGTTTATTACACATGCACGCACACACGTACACACACATGCGTGCATACACATGAATGCACACACATATACACACACTTGCACAATGTACACCACATGCACACAGCCTCTCCCTGCATTATCAGACAACCAGAGACACATTCTCTCATCAGGATGAGGACTGCTGGACAGCAGGACAGTGGGACTGCTGACCCTTTGCCTGGGCTACCCTTCACTGCACCTCCTCACCTGCCTGATCCCTCCACAGCCTTCAGGACCGAGTTGCGTTGTCTTCTCTCAGCAAGTCCTCCCTCTCCAATCTGAGTTCTTGGTTCCTCCTCTGCACACCCCCAGTGCCCTCGCTTACCTCCAGCATTGCACTTCCTGCACTATCCTGTAATTCCTGATTTGCTCATTCATTTCCCCCCTTAAACTACAAGTACCAGGGGGCAAAGCCTAACATACTACCAGCACAGAGTAGGGACTAAATAAATACTTTCTAAGGGAGAAAAGAAAGAGCAAGAGGGCCAGAGAGAGGAGGAAAGGAGGGAGGGAGGAAGAAAAGGAGAGAGGAAGAGGGAAAGAAGGCTGGAGAGGGGAGGATATTAGAAATATGTATTCTGGGAGCCCCAGCAAAAAGCTCAAGTGGCACAGGTGGGCGGGGACATTCTGTGTCAGAACTGTTCCTCCTGATCCCCCTGGTTCTTTATATAGAGGGTTCTTTATATATATATATATATATATATATATGTACTGGTCCCCTCCCAGCTTCTGCCTTTGATATTAGGGTGATCTTAGTCCCCCACCTCTTTATTGCCAGAATCTTAGTCTCCTCAACCCTCTGTCACCAGGGAGTTGAGAGAAAACGCCACAGAAAGGGGAATAGGTCCTAGGATCCTGGATCACAGGCATCACTGAAACCTTCTGTGGGCTTTGAAAGGTGCTTAATCCCATGAACCTGACTCTGAGTTAAACACGGTCCATGTGTATTTTTTTTACTCCAAAGACTCACTATTTTTCATCAGTCTGCTTGTCTCTCAAGAGTTATGCAAAGTCTCTAGAATTGGGTTTGGCTTCAGAAGACAGCTCCTCTGTGAGGGATGCAGGAAAGCCTCTGATTGGCAATTTTACCTCCAAAATGTGCACGGTGTCTAGAATCTCACCTCTATGCCCCATCACCTGGGCTCTATAGTGCCCTCTCAATGGGACGCAACCAACTCATTCATTCATTCATTCATTCGTTCATATATGTTCATCTTTCATATATATATATAGATGTAGATATAGATACACAAACACACACATGTATTCAATAAAATTAGTAACATGAACACTTTGGAAACTATAGAAAACAAAAGGATCCCCAGTCTCAAGGCTTTCTCTGCTTATTTTTAAACATAATGAAAAACACACTTTGCATAGAAATTTTATTCCCCTGTTTTTGCCTTGTCACTTTCTAGTTCTCATAATCAGTATTTTAAATGTGTGTGTGCTAGTTCATCAAGTGGAATAGTCAAAATATACTTAACCATTTCTATTTTGTTGAAATTTTAGCTTTCTTCCACTTTAAAGTATTATCTTAAAATCCATAACTAAGGGATGCCTAGGTGGCTCAGTCGGTTAAGCATCTGCCTTCGGCTCAGGTCATGATCCCAGGGTCCTGGGATCGAGCCCCGCATCGGGCTCCCTGCTCCGCGGGAAGCCTGCTTCTCCCTCTGCCTGCCACTCCCCCTGCTTGTGTTCTCTCTCTCTCTCTCTCTGTCAAAATAAATAAAAGTAAAATCTTTAAAAAAAAATCCATAACAAATATCCTTGGTTATATAGCTTCCCAACTTATATTCTGTAATGACATATTCCCAGAAGTAAAATCACTGGGTCAAATGTATGAACATTTTTAAGGTTCTTTTTTAAAAAAAAAAAAAGAAGATTTTATTTATTTATTTGACAGAGAGAGACAGCAAGAGAGGGAACACAAGCAGAGGGAGTAGGAGAGGGAGAAGCAGGCTCCCCGCCGAGCAGGGAGCCCGATGTGGGGCTCGATCCCAGGACCCTGGGACCATGAACTGAGCCAAAGACAGACGCTTAACTGACTGAGCCACCCAGGCACCCCCATTTTTAAGGTTCTTGATACGTATTTCCAAACTGTAGTTTGTTACACTGTTACTAGGTAGTGTGTTAGTGTGTGTAAAAGACCCTATTAGCTACTCTCACAAGCAAAATTAAAAAATACCTATTTTGGCTGTTGTTATCTTAGTGAACAAAAGAAATGGCACCTTTATACTTTGATCAATAGTGAGTTGTACATTTTATTAAAGGCCTATTTCCTAACTTAATTTCTTCATTCATGATACATCCATTAGTGTTTTTGTCGCTTAATTTATTAGGGATACAATGTGCTTTTGAATCAATTTGTGTGAGCTCTTTATACGGACACTTTATCATATACACCATGACTATTTTCTCTGGTGATTATTCTGTAGATTATTCCTTTGTTTACCCTGATTTTTTAAAAAATATTTTATTTATTTATTTATGAGAAAGAGAGAGAGCAGAGAGCACAAGCAGGGAGATGGGGAGAGGGGCAGAGGGAGGGGCAGAAGCAGACTCCCCGCTGAGGAGGGGTTCGATTCCTCAATCCCCAGACCCTGGGATCATGACCCCAGCCAAAGGCAGATGCTTAACCCACTGAGCCACCCAAGTACCCCTGTTTACCCTGATTTTTAAGTGACAGAAGTTTTAGTTTTTATAGTCAACTCTTGGTATTTTTCTTTGCTTCTAAGTTTTAAACAGTTCTTGGCCCTTCTAGGTCTTGGTAAATATTCTATTTTATTGTCTTCTATTGTTTGATATATTTTAAATTTCACTCTTTAATTCATCTTCAGTATTTTGTTTTGGTGTAAACTGTGATCTAAAATACTCAAATGATTTCTCTAGCTGTTTAAAGACACCTTTAGTTAACATTTCCCCTCTTTATTGAGCTGCTGCATCATTTAGGAAATACCAAGTTTTAATATGATCTAAGTAAGGGGCGCCTAGGTGGCTCAGTCGTTAAGCGTCTGCCTTTGGCTCAGGTCATGATCCCAGGGTCCTGGGATCGAGCCCCGCATCGGGCTCCCTGCTCCGCGG
This sequence comes from Callorhinus ursinus, assembly GCF_003265705.2. NCBI lineage: Eukaryota > Metazoa > Chordata > Mammalia > Carnivora > Otariidae > Callorhinus > Callorhinus ursinus. The sequence goes on from NW_027397063.1 coordinate 70,791,580, forward strand.
GAGGCCTGCTTCTCCCTCTCCCACCTCCCCTGCTTGTGTTCCCTCTCTCGCTCTGTCTCTCTCTGTCAGATAAATAAATAAAATCTTTAAAAAAATATATGATCTAAGTAAAGTGAGAATTGGGAATGAACTAGACTGATAGAAGGAGGGGCAGAGAGACAGGCCATAGAGCAACAGATACCGCCCCTTTGTGGTGGTGTCTCTAGCCAAGGCTCCTCTTACCATCTAGGTGTATCTTTGTCGCCCTCTACTGGACTTCAATGGCTCAGGAGGGTGAAGTCAACAGGGGCTGGAAATGAGACACAACGTAGGGCTTGGCTTGTTCCAAAATAAGGAGATCAGCCAAGCCCTTTTCGTATTTAGGAAGAATACTTGTTCTGGAGCTTTTCAGACTTCATATGTATTCAAAGTTTCTCAGTGTTTGTCACCTTCCACCTTTCTCCTTCTAGGGTTAGCTTTACAAGTCCTGAGAAGACCTCTGAGAGGCTGTGTGCTTGCTTTCTCCCAAAATGAGGAGGGCAGAATCTATGAGGCTGTGCTCTTTTCCACAGGGAGATAGGAAGAGAGAGTCCAGAACATGAGAATTGGTGGGGGCAACTACAGAGGGACCCAAAGATTTAGAAGAAGATTGGCAGCTTTCTCCAAACTGTTGGGGACAGTGTGAAGTCAGAAGGTCTCTGGAGTTCTATGGTTCCTCCTCCTCTTTTAAAAGTCAAGATTCTCTTCTCCTAGCCCAAGGGAAGGCATCTGTCTTCAACACTTCAGTATTATGGATGGATTTCTCCCCTGACAGGGACAATGAGTCTGGGTTCCATGACAGTGGAATGGGGTGGACGTACTGAGATGAGGGGTGGGGAGAAGATGGGTACATGGTCCTTGGAAGTTTCTGATGCTAAGAATAGATTCTGATTGCAGAAGAAAGTTGTCTTCTACCTACTTTTGGGTGGAAAGATCAGCAATGGATAACAGCTGAAGGTCAGTGCAGAGGTGCCACTTTAAAAAAAAAAAAAGTATTCCAAAATTATTTGTGCTCTTTGTTTAGAGAGGGCAATTGTTACACTTTGATTTGGAAAGACTTCTATTTCTACAGGGGAAAACATTAAATGAAACTGTAATCGAAGACTCAATGGTGCCTATAAAGAAAACTTTTACATGGATCATGAAGCTAAACCCCAAGTACCACCCATAATTCTGTTTTTGCCGAACCCGTTTGTAAAGTCCTTACCTCACTTAATGTCTCATTTAATCCTCACAACCATTTTGAGAGACAGTGTGAAGTAGAACAGGATCACGTGCTCTATGATCTTAGTGCTTGGGTGAGAATAATTTGTTCTTACCTGTAACATGCGTCAGTCATATATATGTGTTGGAGGATTAAGTGACATAATCCATATAAAATACTTAGAACAGTGCATGGCACATGTCAGTGCTTAATAAATGTTAGCTCTGACTGTATCCACTTTAGAGAGGAGGAAAGTGAATTTCAGGAAAGTTATGTGACTTGTCCGAGATCCTAGAGCTTTTTTTTTTAAAGATTTTTATTTATTTATTTTTGCGAGGGATAGAGAGAGAGAGAGAGAATGAGCAGGGGGAGGGGCAGAGGGAGAAGCAGACTCCCCGGTGAGCTGGAAGCCGGACTAGGGACTCAATCCCAGGACCCTGGGATCATGACCTGAGCCAAAGGCAGACACTTAACAGATGGAGCCACCCAGGTGCCCAATCCTAGAGCTTTTAAATGTCGGGGAGCTGGACAATAAAATTCTGGTCTTCCAAAGCCCAAAAATGGACTCTTAGGCATAGTTCAGAGGAGGAAAAAAAGCATCAGGATCACACATCTGCCTTTTCATATTACACTGCATGGGATGGGGGACATAAGAGAAAATAGCTTGAGAAGCCCTCCAGATTATGATGCAGGTGCCCTGGCTTCTAGTCTAGGCTCCACCATGAACACGCTGGGTGACTTATGTTCCTCCACCTCATTTCCCAGATCTCCTGCTCTTTGCCTGCAAATGTGATTATTAATGCTATTAATCCTTACCTAGCCTATTTCACAGTCTTATTGTGAGAATCGATTGGCTAAAAGTATGAACTATTTTATAAACTTCCGTATATATCAGTGAAGAGAAGGGAAACTAGCAAATATTTATGGACCATCTGCTACAGACCTCCACTGTACATTCACTTACCCTTTCATCTCATTTCACCCCTACCACTCAACTCCCGCAAGAGAAATCCCAGGACCAGAGAGGATTAGTAACTTCTGCCCATGCATAGCAAGGAAAAGAGTGCAGGGGTGTAATTTAAAATCCAAAGCCCAAGTTCTTTCTACTGCACACTGTATATAGGCACTATTCACTAACTATGAGGGGATGGCCACCATGTTCTCTGGATCCTAAAGGGCCGTATTATGATCTCTCATTTTCATATGTTAAAATATATAAGAAATCCCACTTTGACCTCCTGGAATTTCAGTAACAACAGCAGAATCTTGTGAAATGCAGGATGAGGTCTCCTTTGGGACTGATAGGAAACAGAGCATTAGGCAGGGGAAAGTCACCAAATCTAGTGCCAACTCTTCCAGCAGGAGAGGGCACTAAAGCACAGATCACTAAGTCCCTGAGAGCCAGAATGGACCCCCGAAATCATCTCACCCCTGTCCTGCTTTTACAAAGGGAAGGTTAAGGAGAAGGAAAAGGGTGCATTTATTAGATCCTCATAGAGGCCAGCTCCCATGCTAGGAGCTTTTACCCATTATTTATTTTATCCATTATTTATTTTAATCTTTATGAGAACTCCATGAAGCAAGGAAAATAATCCCAACTTTAGAGATGGGGAAAGGGAGAGATTAAGGACATGACCCCCGAGGCATTGCTGTTCTGACTTTCAAACCAGTGAGCTTGGATCACGTTACACCACCTCTAAAAAGCCTTCTCATAGTCAACTTCCTAATCTGCTAAATATGATCACATAAGATGAGGGACGTGAGAACACTTTGAAATTGGCTAGGGTACGTTGGAGTAGAAATTGCATAAGGTACTTTCAAATGTTATTTCATGTAACCTCCCCCATAGCCCTGCTCTTGATTCCGCTATAGAGAAGAATCTAAGACTTGAAGAGACCAAGATGCTGGCTTAAGATCATGCAACTCTCAGTAGAAGTACTGAGCAGCTGGGAAGGGAAAAAAAAAGAAAGATCATGCCACTCTTGTGGGTTCTATGAAATTGCCATTTTTAAAGGTTAAAAATGGTAGAATATTAGCAATTTCACATGGTACAACCTAATGATGAATGACAGAATCAGGAATCAACTCAATTTTGTCTGGCTCCCAGGAGGATTACCTGAAAACCTTCACTCAATCCTAGGAGAGCTGTCAGCATCCCCACGCCCAACACACACACACACACACACGCGCGCGCGCATGCACATACACACACCTGCATAGATTCTCAAGGAACTAGTAAAGCAGAACATCCCTCCAATCTACATTTTTGGGATCAGTCTCTCTTCATGTGAAAAAATTCCTGATTGAAAACTTCTACTCTCCAAAGCTACTACCTCCTGACCTCAGCCAAGTGGGACCACTAATCTCCTGTCTTAACAAGGAGTCGGTGGAAAATTTCCCCGCAACCACCTTAGAAAGGACAAGAAGCAAGTCCTGTGTCTCTCTTTACAACTCTTCAAGAAATAAGGGAGGGAGGCAGCAAGGACCACCAGTTAAGCTGCTTCTATTTCTCTGCTTCAAGAACAAAGCTGACACCCTCATGCTCCTTTGGGCATATTCTACCAGCATAAAGGGCTCCCCTGCTTCCCCACCTTATCCGGAGGAACCCACCTTACCGCTAATGGAGGGAGTCACAAGGAGTGAGGTAGCTGCATCCCCTATGAAGCTTGATCTGAAAACCAGAACCTCTCCAGACCAGGAATCCACACCCACTGACACAGGAGGGCTAGACTGATCTCTAAAATCCTTCCCACTCTGACCTCTGCCTCTACCCTGAAAACAACCAGATGCCTCAGGTGCAGCACTCCCTGGTGTGAACAAGATTGGGCTTGGCAAAGGCCAGGCAAACCCACTGGTTTCTGTCAGAAAATGTCCTCGAAAAATAAGATTTCCCTAAGTTTTCAGTATATCCCAAGCTCACTTTATCTCATTTGAATGTCTCAATTATCCTGTGACATACCCCCACATCTGTGTAGATATCCCCGTATTTACAGATTCCCTCAGATCCAGACAACGATTAGGTCTCACTCACCTTTGTGTCTCGCTAACTCTACCCAGTGTCTGGCCTTATAGAATCTGCTCAATCAATATTTGCTGAGAAGAATCAACTGGTGGAGCTGGGTTCCAGACTCAGCCCGAGGTCAGAGCTCAGGCTTTCCCGAAGCTGCCTTACCATCTGCTTCTTTCTTTGCCTACCTGGTCAAGCTGAGAAGTGAATTCTTTCCTTCTCTTCTTATTTAATTGAACTCTATCACTGGGCCATCCCTCTTTTATCATTGATCCCAACTTTTTCTCTGGGTAGGCATCTTGCCACAGAGTGAGTTGGTCAAAATTCAAGATGGCCTCAGGCATTTTGATCAGAGGAACAGCTCCTTTTCTCTTTGAGCTGTGGGGGAATCAAGGAAGAAGCCCAAGGCCTGTCTGCCTCCCCCAGGATTGCCCTGGCCAGAGTTTTGCCTGTACCTATCTGTACCCTGCTATGACAAGAGAGCCTGGGCAAACCCAAGCCAGAGGTTCCATTGCAAGGCAGCCACCCCCACCCCCAGCCTGGAACTATAATCGACTTGTTCTTACCCTCAGGTGTAGAATCAGACCTACAAACTGCAGTCAGGATGGAAATGAGATGAGCCAGCCTCAGTAGCCTGGTACTCAAGGGGGCAGGCAGTCCCCACCCCACAGATGTCCCTTCTCATTGGCTAACCCTATGAGGGCCAGAGGCCAGTGGGTGGGCACCTTGCCCCTGGCAACTGCTTCAGGTCTCCACTCTGGGGAACCTGCTGTAACACCGCTTGGGCTTGGGAAGCCAAGTGGATCCTCAGTCACCACACTCATATTCTCTTGGCTCTTATGTTTGCGTCCTACAACAACAAGAGAAGATGGGGCAAGGGTGAAGCCCAGAAAAAGGGAAACAAGCCATCTCTGCATCTGAGGGAGAAGCTTCCTCCTATAAAATGAATTGTCCAGTGGTCCAGGATACCCTCCCTTTCCCCATAGATTTGCTATAATAAGTCAGTGACACCGATCACCACCCCTACCACCACGCTCCTGCTCCCTGTGCATGACCAAGTGTAAGATTGTGTGGTTCAGACAGAGCACTTCAGAAGGGGGAATAGTCAGAGGGGCAGCGATAAAATAAGAAATAGAACACATCCTCCACTCTCTGGCCTGGACCCCAAATATGAGGAAGACTTTGTGTGTTAATTCTGAGAACTGAGGCAAAAGGAAGTTCCTGGGGTGGCGTGGGGCAGAGCCAGAGTAAGACTTTTAGAGGCCCTGCATTCCAAAAAGTCATGGAGCTCCCAACACTATGTAATTCAAATTCGACATAACAGAAAACTTCCGCAAAATGTGATATTAGAATACCATCTCTCGAGATTTTCTGATTCTAAAATTCCAAATAAGGCTTTAAAAACTAACTTTTGGTGGGTATGTGAGCCCTCATTTTGCCAGACCCTTAAGCATATTGCCTACTCTACCTATTGGGGAACCCAGCTCTGGGCTGGGAGCAACCTGGAGGACCAGCTGCTGCCACCCATGTAGGTGTTCCTAGAAGGCTTAGGCTTGAAATGGCAACTTTCATCACCTTGTACTCTTTCTTGGCAAACCCATGTTTTGTTTTTGAAATTCAAGATCAGAGCTAGTTTCTGCAAGCCACAAATGCTGAGGCATTAAATCATGACCCCAGCAAGGGCTCAAGATCCCAGCAACAGCTTCTATAAGAAGTTCAGAAACAAAATGTTCTCAGACAGAGGCTGGGCAAGTGTGTGTCTGCCCCCAAATACCACCTTTGCTGGCCACACAGAGCCTAAAAGTCCACAGCAAAGTAAAGTAAAAGTCTGATATAAGGCCTTGGACTTTGGATAATATGCACATTTTCTGGAGAAGTCACGTTAGGCCTTTGAGATTGGAGTCATGAATCCCTTTCCAAGGGCCCACTGGCTTAGATAAGGGGCCAGGGAAAACAAGGTTTAATACAATTTACCAGGTAGGTCGGACCAAAGAGAAAACACAGAGAAACTACAGCTACTCTCAATCAGCTTACATTACTGTTTTGTTTTTATTGTGGCATTTTCTTATTTACTTTTGGTTTGTGTTACTATTGGTCTCTCCTTACTACGATGGGGACTTCATGAGAACAGGCGCTTTGCCTGTTCTGTGTTGTATCCTCTGGCCCCTAGAATATGATCTGGTACAAGTGGGGCAATAAAAAATGTTTTTTAGCTATGGCTGTCTTGTATTTTACAAATAAAACATCTGGAGTTCAGTGAGGTTAAGTGACTTGTCCACGGTACAGATCTAAGATTTGAACCCAGATCTGACTACAAAACTAGGATGCTTTCTAATACCTCATGTCTCTTACTTCTCCTGATGGACTGGGAGACCCTAGGATTCACATTTGCACTCCAGTGTAGCTTTGTGGTTGGCAAATAAAAAAAAAGTATTTTCTCTTGACTTTATGGGAACGCCGCTGGTTACAGTAAGCTTTAACTGTTGCACAAGGTGGAATGACTTTAGCCCCCAAAACACACCAAGACTGGGCTGGGTCTGGTTGTCAGCCAGTGACATTGCGAAAGCCTGTCATTTTGAGACCTCAGGGAAATCTGCCATCCGCCACAAAGGTCGCTGTGTGGAAAGAGGCAATTCCTTGGCATACTGGCTTAGAGACTGTAACTGAAAAGCATTCAGCCAGGAGTGCCTTGAGGCTCGTCTTTTTTCCCGGGACAGAACTGTTACTACCTAGAGTGAAATAATCAAATAAATGTGATCATTTCCTCCAGGATATGAAGGCCACAGTTCAATCCCCTGTCAGCTGGTGAATCAGGATATTAAAACAGCAGACCACATGACTAAGTTTCCCATAAGTGTGGCTAAATATCGCCATATATTTTTTGCTCAGTTGTGATTCTTAAAACATAATCTTAATTGAAATAATGTAGCATAATCACTAGATTTTGAAAAATAATCCAGAATATTGGAGCAAGACGGCAGAGCAAGCACACCCTGCAGCCTTCTGCTCCATCCCCAAATCCCTACAAATGGCCAGAAAGGAAAACCTCAGGGTGCCTGGCGGCTCAGTCGTTGGGCGTCTGCCTTCGGCTCAGGTCATGTTCCCAGAGTCCTGGGATCGAGCCCCGCATCGGGCTCCCTGCTCGGCGGGAAGCCTGCTTCTCCCTCTCCCACTCCCCCTGCTTGTGTTCCCTCTCTCGCTGTGTCTCTCTCTACCAAATAAATAAAATCTTAAAAAAAAAAAAAAAGAAATGAAAACCTCTTGGCTATAAAAGGAAAAAGAGTTGGCTATAATTGCACTTCATCCAAGGCAACCTCAAATACTAATTTAAGTATCCGTTTTGCCATTCATGCTTTGGACTACTAGTAATGCACTTCCATTGGCAAGGAGCCCAGTTCTGATAAGCAATCCTAGATTCATATCTTTGAGAACCTCTGTCCTGGGACCACCCCTGCTATCCAATACTGTTTGAGTCAAAGAATTTCCCACAATAATTTTGGAAATGCTGGAGAAGCAAAGGAAAGGAGATGGTGTTGCCCAGAGATCAGGAAAAGGCCTCTGTCACTGGGCCATAGCCTGTAAGCCTACACTCGGTGTCTGTCCCCGCTAGAGGTTCCACAACTGTACCAAAGAGCAGCCAGGGCCGCTGACACCGCCAGGGACATGGCCAGAAACACAGTAGCTTCTCCTTTACCCCTTTTGATCTTTTTTTTTTTTTTGTAAATATGGAACGCTTCACGAATTTGCCTGTCATCCTTGCGCAGGGGCCATGCTAATCTTCTCTGTATCGTTCCAATTTTAGTATATGTGCTGCCAAAGCAAGCACTACCCCTTTCGATCTTACACAACTGTCTCCCCTCTGCAGAATCTCACTGGAGCCCATCCAGCAAGGGAGTCTAGGATCTGTCATTTCAGACCCACAGCTTCAGGAATAAAGGGGCTTATTTAAAAGTGGATACAGGGCTAAGTACCAACAGACATAATCTGACACAGGCCACAACTTCAACAAATGGAAGAATTTACCACCCAAGGAAACAAAGCTAATAGCCGAAAAAGGGGGCAAAACTTAAGAATAAGTGAGAGAGATGACAGGAAATGGCATACAAAAAAATAATTCGTGAATTTTCTGCCTTGGTAGGAGGTGAAAATAATTTTCTCTTCCTTAAGTCACCAAGTTTGTGGTGATTTGTTATGGCACCCCTAGGAAACTAATACAGGGAAGTAGAGCTAGGGAAAGAGTTCTTACAGATGACACCAAAGGCATGATCCATTAAAGAAAACAATGGAAATTGAGATTCTACCAAAATTAAAACTTTCGCTCTGTGAAACACCCTGTTCAGAGGATAAAAAAGCAAGCCACAAGCTGAGACAAAATATTTGCAAACCATATATCTGACAAAGGATTTGTATCTAGATTGTATAAAGAACTCTCAAAACTAAACAAAAAAAAATCCAATTAGAAAATGGGCAACAGACATGAAAAATATTTCATCAAATAAGATATATGGATGGCAAATAAGCACACGTAAAGATGTTCAACATTATTAGCCATTAGGGAAAAGCAGATTGAAACCACCAATGAGATATCACTACATACCAACCAGGATGGCTAAAATTAAAAATAGTAAGAAATATTATAATGGTGGATAGATATTATGCATTTGTCAAAACCCATAGAGTGTACAACACAAAGAGTGAACTTTGATATAAACTATGGACTTGGGATGATTTTTTTTTAAAGGTAGGAAAAATAAAGAGCACAAAAATTTTTTAAGATCAAAAAATAGTAAGAATACTAAATTTGGAAAAGGACGTGATGAAAATAGATCACTCATAATCTGCCAGTAGAAATGGAAAATGGTACAGCCACTCTGGAAAGTAGTTTAGCAGTTTCTTAAGAAATTAAGCAGCAGTCACACTCCTGTACATTCATCCCCCCAAAATACCTATACATAAAAACTTGAATATCCTTGTACATATACATGTATACATCACACTTATTTGTGTGAGTAAATAGGATAAATGTGCAGATGTAGAATTGCAGGATCAAGCTGTATGCACATCTTAACTTCAGATCCAAAAATTCAATAGTGATTTATACTCCCAACATGGTATAAGAGCACCTGTTTCCCTATATCCTCACCAATATCGGATATTGTCAAACATTTAAATATTTGATATTCCAGGGATGCCTGGATGGCTCAGTCAGTTAAGCATCTAACTCTTGATTTTGGCTCAGGTGATGATCTCATGGTTGTGAGATCAAGCCCCATGTCCGGCTCTTCACAAGGCATGGAGACTGCTTAAGATACTCTCTCTTTCTCGGGGTGCCTGGGTGGCTCAGTCGGTTAAGCATCTGCCTTCGGCTCAGGTCATGATCTCAGGTCATATCTCAGGGTTCTGGGATTAAGCCCTGACTTGGGCTCCCTGCTCAGGAGGGAGCCTGCTTCTCCCTCTCCCCTGCCCCTGCTCATGCTCTCTCTCACTCTCAAATAAATAAATAAATAAAATCTTAAAAAAAAAAAAACAAATACTAAAAAAAAATATTCTCTCTCTGTCTCTCTCTCCCTCTCTAAAACATAAAAAAAAATAAATATTTGACATTCTAAATAAATAAATATTTGACACTCTAATAGATGTTTTAATTTGTATCTCTTTGATTATATATGAGGATGTATTTTTATATATTTACTGGTTATTTATATTTCTTTTACTGCATATTTTTGTGTTCTGTTCTATTCATGTGTTTATTTCCTTTGTCCATTCTTTCCTATTGAGTTATTTTTATTAACTTTTAAGAGTTTTTTGTATATCAAGGAAATTAGTCCTTTGTTATATGTTTTGAAAATGTCTTTATCTTTTGCCTTCAAAAAATATGTTATACAAAAATTTTTTGCTTTCTGTTTAACCTAATTTTTAACATTTTCCTTTTGGTTTCTGGATTTTGTGTTTTGCCTAAAGATTCCTCCTATTCCAAAGTTATTCTTTAATATATGTGTGGGGTTTTTTTGCTAGAATGTTCATGATTTCTTTTTCTTTTAACTCACTATTTGACCAACCGTAATTATTTTGTCAAATGAACAAAGACCACCTATATACACTTAAGAACACTTAAGATCTAGTCTCAGCAACTTCTAATCAGAGGCTGTTTAGTCAAAGTTTATGATTCTAAGGGAGTCAATACTATCACCCTTTATTCGAGTAGAGACTGGAAGGGGCTTGAAAGGACAGTGAGCTTTATATACCGAAAGGAGGAACTCAAAACAGTCTTTGGTAAGAATGTCTTAAGGTGGTGTTTTCTGGTTCTCATAGGGTGGGATTTTTGGAAGTGAGGAGTGTTATGTTTGGCTTTCAAATGCACTTGTCAGTCTTTGATTGATCCACTGCCAACTGGTACATAAGTGGAGGCTCTCCAGGCTGGATAGGGTCATCTGGGATCTGGGCTTTCCTGCTTCAACCAGAAGAAAATATCGTCCTCAGCTTTAGAGTCTCACATAAGCAGTTCCTCATGTTTTATATGTTCTTTTTTAATATATATTCTTGGTGAACCCAATACCTATCTAAATGCGTGTTTATTTTTTCAATTCTAATTTTAAATGCCTTTTTCATACATTCACTTTTCAAATGCTTTGGGGGTCTATTTCAGGAACCTCTACTTTGCTTATTGTATGTATTTATTAATCAGGAATATGTATCCTCTTGACTACTGAAAGAGCATGATGCAAAGCTATAAGATACGACTATTAAAGTCGTACTGAAAGTTTATTCATTTATAAAGCCTGATACTAGACTAAATATATAATTAAGAGACTGTGTTTTATAAAACTTTCCATCCTTGTACTCTGATGTGGAGCCTGGCATACCAGAGGACTCCATACATGTGGGCTGAGTACAGAAATCTGGTGTGGCAATGAGAACTGTGGACCAAGAGTTAGAAGACCCGGACTCTGGTACCTGTTTCCCTGTAGGCTAGTTGGGAGACCATGATACATACTAATGGACTGGGCCCCTCCTTGAAGCTAGGAGTTACCACATGACAATATGGACAATACAGAATATGAGAGAAGGTGATGTGTGCTACTTTCAGGCTGAGTCTTAAAATATTGCATGTGTGATCCTTCAATTTCTTCTCTACCTATGAACTGGAATGCAGATATGCCTGAGACTCAGTTTTCTGAGGGGAGGGCTTGGAGATTGGTTGTTTTTCATAGAACTACATGTTTCTTTCTTATTCCAAGCTTATTGAGGAATGACTGACAAATATAATTGCATATATTTAAAGTGCACAATGCTGGGATTTGGTATACATACACTTTGTGAAATGATTACCAAGATCAAATTAATTAATACTTCCATCATCTGGCATAATTTTTCTTTTTTCTTTTCTTTGTGTGTGTGTGTGTGTGGCAAGATGCTTAAGATCTATTCTCAGCAACTTCCAAGTATACAATACATATTATTAACGATAGGCCTGTGACCCAGTTTTGATCATACAGCCAAAAATGATGTTGTAGGGGATGGTGTGAAACACATGTGGAAGAAGCCTGGGAATCCTGAATGATTGTGTGGAGCAGAGCAGGCTTCCTAGCTACCGCACACTATTCCATGAGACAGAAATAAATGTATTGTTTGACTCACTGTATTGTTGGGGCTCCCTGTCGCAGCAGCTTACTAACCCACATGGCATATGGTATTCCACAAAGACAAGAGTTCTGCAGTCAAATAGTTTGGGAAATGAAGGGGCTAATAAAAGTCTGCAGGTTTCCTTCCTATAGGAATTCTCTGAACCTGGCTACATGTTTTCTTTTTTCCTATATTCCAACTTGAGGGAGAAAATTGCTGATCTCCTGTTGTTCTCTTCCTGATTCTGAAAAACACATCTGAAAAAATGCTGATTTTGATGATTTCTGTTTTCTCTAAATATTGTTTAATGCACAGCGAGTGTTTCATATGCATTCGGAACATGACCCAACTTTACAGAATCAAGGCTGCCCTTAGTCTCACCACTTTAGTCAGAGTGTGTTATCTCGAGGGGACAAGAGGCAATATTACAAAACCATAGAGAATAAGTCTCCCAAAAGATATAGGACATTTTTATCTCATTGTGCTGTATTCTTTCTCATTTAAACAAATGGAAAGATGACAAAAGTTTTACCCAGAGTCATTTTTTTTTCTTTTAAAAGCCTTTAAAAATGTACTTCAATCACAAGTCATTCAAGAACTATCTCCTGAGTGGCTACTGGGTGTACAACCCCAGAGAAGAAAATGCAGTGTCCACTGGCCAGGGTGGGCGTTCAGAATGGACCTGGGGACAGCACTCCAGGAGTATCAGCAACAATGACTGGTCCTGAAATGGTTTCTCAGGTCACCCACCTGTGATGCAAGATTTGTCAAGATGTTCCTCACGTGAGGTCTGGGGGCGAGTTGGGCACTTTGCACTCTGTCAGCACCACCAAGTGTGGCTGGTTTTGTAAATTCAGAAAATGACTGACATCCAAAGGATTGAGAAAGCTTTGGGCTGTTTCTGTAGTGGACACATGGCTAGTCAATGGTCAGAGTGTTTAAGAGGATCCAAGTGATGTGTTTTCTGACAATTCTAATAGTCAGAATTCAGAGATTCTTCTGTCCAGCTCCAGTTCTTACATATTCTCACTGAGAAATGTATATGGTGATTGATAAGATGACCAGAGAGACCAAAGCAGAGAAGTATGCTGAGAAACATATTCAAGACTGACTGAACGAAATGTATTCTATAAAAAAAAGTGTGAAAACACGTCATCATAGATTGTGAAGGACTATACTTTCTTTTGACTGGATAGACATGTCCGGTGCTGTTAATGCAGCAAAGGGCTCTGTGTGCTTTTAAAAATCCCAATCTGTTGATTCACAAGCTTGGGCTGGATCTAAAGCAGGTTCCCCACTTTGGGAAGGTATCCCCACAAACTTTCAAGGGGTGTTGTTTGCAGTTGCAGATTATGATTGGTTCACCAAGAGCTCAGTTCCCACCATGCTGGTCTGCAGAACTCCCCTAAGAGACCCCCCAGGGGCTCTCCTCTGCTCGTCTGCTTCCTCTGCAGCTGGCCTCACCTGCACCGCACAGTTGGCTGGTCTCAAACCTCCTCCTTCCCCACAGATGTTTAAGAAGCAAGAATCAAAAGATAGATGAGGGAGGGATTCACCTCCAAGGGTAGGTGGGGAGGAGTGAATGGACCAAGGATAAAGCCTGAAATGAGCTGAAGAATTCCAGAAATGACAAGTCAGAGGACTTCTAGGCTGTGATTGGAACAGTAAGATCAGGAAGAGCATTGACTCTTGAGGTTGCTTCCTACTCTCTTGCAGACTGGCTGTGAGGACCAAATGAGGTCCTATCTGTCAAGCACCAGGACCAGCGCTTGGCCAGCCCTAACGCTAGTGCCTTTTGGAACCCTGTGGCTCAGTGCCCTCTGTCAACGCATCCTCCCTGCCATACATAGCTCCTCCACGCCTGTGCACGACCAGGATGTCCTTCTCCTTCTCCACCTGGAGAAAACGCCTGCTCCAGGAGACCCAGCCCTGATGTCATGCCATCCCTGATGACATCAGGAAGTCAGTGGCAGGTTCCGTGCCCCCACAGTATTTGTCACACTGTGTTGTGATGATCTGTTTCCTCATCTGTCTCCCCCAACTGTACTGGGAGCTTCTCACTCGTCATCATGCCTTCCTGGTCTTTCCTGATGCCAGCATCTTCCTGAGGACAGGGGTGCTCAGGAAATAGGTGTTTATTGAAATGAACAAATACATACATAAATAAAGAAATGTTCTTATAGTCCAAATGGAAAAATGTAGGTTAGAAAATAATGTGGTAGAAGGAAATAAGACTCCCTATGAATTTGGGAAGATTTTTATTTTGTTGTGCAAATACAAATCATTGTAGTCTACCAATATGGAACATACTCCATCTCCCAAGAAAGATATTTTGTCATTTGGACAGGGAATGGGCAAGAAGAATGTAGCCCCACAACACAGCTTAACTGTAATAGGGAGTCTGGCTCCATTTTTGACATTTGACCACTGACAACTTTCAAACTCTCTCTTTCCCTTTTGCTTCACATCTGGGCAAGCTCATAAGAAAGTGTGTACACTCCTTCCCTTCCCTTGGTACTGGACGGGAAGTTCAAACCACACAAATCCCAGCCTGTACGTGGAAACCTTTCTCTGACCCCACCCCAACCACAATAAAAACCAAAGCCACTCACTTCTTCCTTCACTCAAGTCATCTCAGACTAGCTTGGATACTTGCCCCTGCTCTTCCCATAAAGCCTCATCATGTGAGTAACAGACCTTTTCATAACCTCTTGATTCATGTGTGGCATCATCATCAGTCTGGATATCAGAACCAATTTTTTTTTTTGCAAGGGGTTGGTGGGGTGGGGGGAGTTGATCTTGTCCTCCACCAGGCAACCTCAGACACTAACTTTCTGAAAATTTTTGAAATACTTAAGTATTTAGGTACCTAAGAATAAAGCTATTTTGTCATTAGGAAAGGGGGTGGGAGAAAGTATAACTTTCTAAAAAATTTCAAAGAATACTCTGCTGGACAATTGTGCCAAAGAACCCCTCCCTGACTGGTCCTTAGTTTCTGCCCAGTTTTGGCCACGTAGTCAAAGGGCTTCTTTATGAACAAAGTGAGACACTTATTTTTGTTTTCTTGATTCTGAAGTGATTTTCTTGAGTTTTACGGGAGACACTCCTCCGATGTTTGTTGACCCATTCCATTCCAGAAACATATCAGAGGCCTGAAGATTCAGCCAGATTCTGTATTGGGTAAAAAGTTAAAATCAAATCAACCCTAACAATTCCAAAACTAAATCCAGAACTAAAATTAAGTAATTCCAGAGGTCAGTGTGCTGGTTATTAGCCATGATTTCTCAGCTTTCAGCCCACCCTTCTAATTTCTGCTTTGGGGCCCGGGGCCACTCACCTCCTTTGCCAGCTACTCTCTGTCAGGCTTGGCCAATAGAGCAGACTGACCAGAGGCTGTAAGAGGGGAGAGGGGGACCTCTGTGTGCCTGAGTTCCTGTCAGCATCCTCCTAGCAACTGGTCTGCACCCTGACAGCAGACTGACCAGAGGCAGTAAGAGGGCAGTGGACTGACCAGAGGCAGTAAGAGGGAAGCGGGGGACCTCTGTGTGCCTGAGCACCCCAGCAACTGGTCTGCACCCTGAGAGCAACAGCTGATTCCAGTACCTGCAGTTGGCCATTTTCCCAACACTTCCATACCCAGCCTCATCACCCCCACCCCCCTGTTTCAAAGATACCAGCACCAAGCTGGCAGCTCCCAGACCAACTTCCAGCTCCTGGGACACCTGTCCAATGAAGCAGCACTTCCTCCTCAGAGGGCTAAGCCCAGCTCTGCGGGGCCACCTCCAACCTCCTCCCTTTGCTCCCTCAGCCCTTGGGCTGGTAGCTGCGTCTTGCAGTTAACATCTCCGTGTACTGTATGGTGACTAACATAACATAATAAAACAAACAAAATCTCCATGATACTCCAATATATTTTTGTTTGTTTTGCCTAAACTTAAGTTCTGTAACAGCTGAGCAACGATTCTTTATATTGAATTCTTTCCATTATAATCAGTATGGTGTTTCCATCAGTGATTGGACCCTGACAGTGATTCTAAAACTAAGCCATTTTCAAAATAAATAAACTTTAAAACTAAATAAGTAAAAATAAGGAACAGGAAAAAATTAATTAAAAGGAAGAAAACAATTGACAATAGATAGCTCGGAACATAACTCAAAACTAAATAGGTGAAAACCTATGACAAAATTTTCAGAAAATAAAAAACTAAAAAATTAGTCTGAAAATTCAAAAAATAAAAATTAATTCAGAAACTAAATGTAAAAATATATAGCTAAAAACGACGAGCTAAAAAAAAGTTACACTGAAAATAAGTCAAAATAACTCAAAATTACAAAAATTGAAAAGAGTAACTATAAAAAAATAACCCAAACACTGAGTCTAAAGCTAAGTGTTAATAATTCTAAATGCGAACTCAAAAATAACTGAGGATAAGTAACTGAAAACGAACTCTGAAAATAAAAACTACAAAGTTAAATAACCGGAAAACTAGCTCAACATAAATGAATATTATTAACTAATAAAACTAAAAAGTTACTTTAAAATTAATTCTAAAACTAAAAAATCTAAACGTAAATTTCTCATAGGTCAACATGGACCCAATCCTCCCTGAAACTGAGCAGCCTCGGCGCTAAGGACACTGCGGCGGGTTCGAGCAGACAGCCCGCGCAACACTCCGCTGCCCCAGGCAAGCTCCGGCTCCTGCCGGGCTCGGCAGAGCCCTCCGGGACGTGGCCTCCACCGCCTCAGTACGCAGTCCTAGCGCTCGCGCAAGCGCGTGAACAGCTCCGAGCGTCCCGGGCGTCTGCAAGGCCCGGCGCTGGCGCAGGCGCAGTCGCAGGCGCGTGTGGAGCAGCCCGGGAGTTGGCGAACGCCTGCTCCCAGTGCCCGGAGCTCGCGCAGGCGCGTGGGGAGCAGCTCCCAGGTTCGCCGCCGCCGGCACCGGGAGGGTGGGCTCCGCTGGTAGGCGGTGGACCCTTCCTCAGGCCTCTGGAAGGTGGTCCTGGCCCTTCCCCCCGCGCCAGCGCGGCAGATTCGGAAGGTCCGAGGCCCCTTGGCCGCGTTCTATTTAAGGGTGGGCCCGGCCCCCGGCGCCCGCCGCAGCCTGTGCCCGGAACGAAGGCGGCCTGGGGCGGCTCGGCCGAGCCGGGAGCCGCTGTGGTCTGGAACCAGTGTCAGTTCTCTGGGGAAGAGGGTCCTCCGGCATCCTTCCCTCGCCCGCACTGCTTCTGCCCGCAGATTAGCCGTCTCCCCCGCCGGGGCGAGCAAGCCGGTGCACACTGGCTTCGTTTTGTTTGTCGTCTGAAATTCCAAGACGAATCAGGGGAGCAATGGCTAACCAATTCGCTCATTGTTCTTTCCTCTTTCACACTCACATGTCCTCATCGCCACCCGTGAACGGAAGGCTTCGTGTCCAGGGGCCATGGCCTCAGTGGCCCAGAGACAGCGGGGGGGGGGGGGGGGGGGGGGGGGGGGGCGGGGGTCCTAGAGCCACCTGCTGGGAGGCCAGGGGTGGGGCCTGGCCCTGAGGCCTCTGGCAGCCCTGGAGCACTCAGGGCCCCGGGGCGGCAGGGCTGGGGGGCAGTGCAGGAACTTAGAGACCTGACAGCCAGTTGCCGCCGCTCTGCAGGGAAGTGGCACCTGGGATAAAATGATGACCAGGCACTGGTGGCGGCTTGCCCCTCTCCTCTGGGCCCAGCCGGAGGGGGAGGAGACCCTCAGCCCGGCACAGGGCTGCCACACAGGACCTCACACACCTGGCCACAGGTTGACTGCATTATTTCGAGGTCATCTGGGCCTTTCCCTGCCTTCAGGGAGGATCTGCCTGAGCCTAGGGAAGAGATGATCTTCCCAGCGCTTCAGGACCCGGGTGCCACCTCCCTGCTGGGGATTGTCAGTGCCTGTGGCCTTCTTGCCGGCAAATTCCACAGGTAAGGGAGGGGGACCCCACTTTAGGGCAGTGTTGTCCTAATGTCTTAAAATAAGATAGAAAGTTTACATCTTGACCCAGTGTCTATGCAAACACAGATACACATATTAAAACAAGTTTTACACAAAACATTACCCTCAGAGATAGGAGTGAGCTTGTCTTGATAAGCACTGAATAATGTCTGGCACTGTTGAATTACTGTAGTGTACACCTGAGACTAATAAAGCATCACATGTTAACTACACTGGAATTAAAAATTTTTTAAATTAAATTTAAATTAAAAAACACATTACCCTCAGTATGAGTGATGCCCTTCAATAGTTCGACTGTGTAATTTCATTTTTTTTTTTAACGCTGGTCTACACCCCCTGAACTGACTTTTTGACATACTAATGGATTAAAACCCACAGTTTAAAAAGCACCAACCGTTCTAGGGCAGGGCAGAGGGAGAAAGAAAAGAGAGAAGCAGAAGGAAAATGGTAGGGATACAGGAAAGGTAGAACTGAAAAAGAAGACAAGGACAGAGTGCAGAAAGGTGTTTTGTGGGAGGTCTCACAGGTGCCTGCCATGATGTCCCTTCCAGGGCATCTGCTCTAACATACACTACCATCCCACTCTGTGCCCTTAGGGCTATCTTTTCCATAAGACCCCAGGCTATGTGGTGGCAAGGACAAAATCTTTTTCACCCGGGAAGCCCCACAGCTCCCAGCAGAGGAGTTCTTAAATCAGGCACATCCTTAGAGAATAGGCCTTAGTCCTCAAAGGGGTCAAACAGTCAGTGATTATTAGGCACAGTCAGGATTTGCCCAGTGGGTCACAAGCATCAATTTTTCTTTTAAAGTGAAGATAACAATATTTATTTTAGAGAGTTAGTGAGAGGATTAGTAGTATTTACATCAAGAACATATACATGCTGGTACATCACAGAAGCTCAATAAATAGCACCTGCTAATATTATTGTTAGTAGTAATAAGAGTAAAAAATAGTCTCCAAACAGCACTGGCCACTTCAGGTATGATTCCGTCACTAACTTTTTGGGGAAATTTGGCTGCCAGTGTCTTCATCCTAGACAAAATGGAAATCCTCGTAGACACATAAGGAAATGACCTTAGAAATAAAAACAGGAAATCTGTGCATGCATAAATCAGCAAAAAAAATAATTCAAGCATGTAGACCTTAACAAATGTTCATCTTGGCTATAGCAGCACTTTAAGTTGGTATACATTTTTGAAAAAGTAATGGAATCATTTTATTTCCCCAGTGATTACAGTCAGTGTTTTGGGGAAGACATAACACTAACAGGCTCTAGCCACTTCTAGCCTATGTGCCAAAATAAATGCAAAGAGTACTGTAGAGAAATGGATAATATAAATGGGAAAGGTGGACCAGAAAAAGACATGATGATATGAACTCAAGAGCATCTCTCTTCCAACGATCTTCAAAACTCACAATTTGTAAAGATAAACTTTATAGGGAATTTAGTGTTAGTGCTTAATGTTTAGAATACTGGGTTATTTTACTTTACAAAAGTTAAATGAATCTATTAATAAGCAAATTCAGTACGGAGTTTATACTAAAGTATAAACTAAAGTTTATACTTTTTTGGTAAACTCCAGACATTGACAAAATCTTAAGATCAATTATTTCGCTCTAAATTTCTCCTTTCCCTTCTTGTCCACTAGATGGCAGATCGGAACCACCCTGGATCCTCCTAATTCCTTGGCATCTCTTCCTGCACAAATTTTAAATGGTCAAACTATTTGTGTTTTGGTTCCTTCCAGATTTCATTCTCATCTCAAGACAAAGGTAAACTTTGTGAAAACTTTAGGACAATCTCTAGCATATAAACAGAGTTATTTTGACTGAGGAACTGGAGCTGCCTTAAAGAAGTTTCTTATTCCTTGCCTGAGGGCCTGAGCCAGGAGCTTTCTCCCATCCCTTTAGAGGAACAATGGACAGTACCATTGTGCTAACATAAATGCAAGTACCTGAGCTCCATCTCAGTCTTCACAGAGAGACTATAAGGGGGTCACCTCCATTTTGTAAAAAACAAGATTAGGAACTTAAGTCACATTGAGGGTAGGTAACTTCTCCAGAGAGACAGAGCTGAGTTTGAACCTGGAACCCTAGGACCTCCAGCACTTGTGCTTAACCACGGTGCTCTGGCCACCTATGTGATGCTGTTGTCTGGTGGGTATTAAACCACAGGGCTAATTCCTGCCTCATCTGCCCCACTAGCAACCTAGATGTCAAAAAAAAAGGAGAGTCTTAGGATTAGTCTAGGTTGTTAGGCTGACTCAGGACCTTTTGCAAAGTTTTTCTCTGTGAACTAGAGTTTAAACTTGTACACTCAAGACTAGTAGAGCTCTGAAGTGTGTTTTCCCTTCTTGAACCAATCTAAGACAAAGAGGAATCAGTTACTAATAAACATCAAGAGAGAATTGGTATCTTTTTTATAAAAATAAAAAAAAACTAAGAAAATCAATAATCAACATGAAGTCTCAAAATATTTGATATTTCTTTTAAAGAAAAAATAATGTTTACCTGTGCATGCAATTTTTGCATGCTTCATGAAAAAGCTTATTTCAGGCTGAAAGAAAAAAAATCACTCAAAATGAAGCCAATTTTTATTTATTTTAACACACACATTTAAGTAAGCAAGTATTAAAGGGGTAAAGCCACCACACACATAAAACACTGTATCTACTTAAGTGTATATAAATGTATGTTTTGATCTTTTTCTTTTCTCATATATTCAGAAAATGTTTCTGTAGTCCTGGCTTATTTGGCCCTGGCATCCTCTCCCACTTAACCACCTACCATGCTATGTTCCCTGTGTGCCTTGATTCTGGATCCATCCCAGTTGTGACAGCTAGCTCTTTAAATATGGACGTTAGCAATGTCAGTGAGCCCAACATTCCCCATTCTTCCACGGGTGCACCGAGAGAGTAGAAATGAGCCCAAACTCTATAAGTTGGTGGGGAAACACACATCTCCAGAACATTATTTGTTCAGCTTTGAGAATAAAACCAGGTCTCAACCTCCAGTGGCTCCCCACTGCCTACACCAGCATAAAAGCCAAACTCCTCAGCCTGATATTTGAGGCTGCCTCCCTCCTCATTCTCATTGCCTTCCACTCCATCCATGAACCTCTCAAACAAGGTTCCAAACCATCACTGAAAATGCTCATTTAGAAGCAGTTCAATGATTTTTTCAAAGGTTAATTGGTCTACTCTTAATTATCCATGCAGCTGGCACGAGTTGTTACAGTTGCTACAAGGGGCCTGAAGCCTTCACTTCCTGGCCTCATGCTCTGATGTTTGCCAAAATTGGGTCTTTGCCTTGTATCCTGCACACCACGCAGCCCCTACAAAGCTGCCTGCCACCAGAGCCCTTCTCCCTGGGCCTGAGCTTTCCCCTAGTCTCCTGAAACCTCCCAAGTCATATAAGTGGTCAGGCTGCAAATGAAGTTGTCCCAAACCACAGCACCTGCCTCCCTCCTTGATTTATCATATTACTGTGTTCCTCCCATCAGACTACACTCTACTCTTCCCTGCCCAAACCCAATCTACATCTGTGACTCCCTTTGGCACAAGGCCCCTTCCACCTGGCTGTCTCCAGAGGCCCTGTCTCCACATCCCTCAGAGGCTGCCAGTGTCCTTCTTGTCATCAGGTCCCTGTATGCCTTGCCCAGAGTGTACACAGTTATGCTCAGCAATCCCAAGGGTTAAAGGTGGTATAGGAATGAACTGGAATGAGAATCTGGTATGTATCAGAACTTTGTAAAATGCTAGACAGACATAAGGTCCTGATATTCCTGATCCTGAAAGCTCCCTTCCCCGTTGCCTGATGCTTCTGAGTCTACATTCTGTCCTGGAAGTCTCATCTCCTCTCAGGGACCAGCCCAAGGTCCTGCTACTACTCACACTGTGCATCGAGGCCCCTATGAATTCCTAGAGCCCTCGCTGTTGGCATTGCTCTCAGTGACAGCTCCTCAGACCCTCCTTGGTGAGCCAGACCCAGAAAACCTGATTCTGCTGCTGCAAAGTTGTATGATATTGACCCCATTTGCCAGTCGGTAAAAGGAAGGGGCTAGACAACGCCTCTGGGCCTTTCAGTTCTGAGGTTTTATGTGCGTAGACTTTTTCCTTCTTATCTAAACTTTGTTTTGCCTTTTTTTTTTTAAGAGAGGGAGGGAGAGAGAGAGAGAGAGAGAGAGGGAGGAGAACGGGTAAGGGAGAGGGAGAAAGAGAACCTTAAGCAGGTTCCATGCCCAGTGTGGGGCCCAATACGGGGCTCAATCTCACAACCCTGAGATCATGATCTGAGCCAAAATCAAGAGTCAGATGCTTAACTAACTGACCCAGGTGTCCCTAAACTTTATGCTTTTAATTCCCATCACAACTTAGAGCATAGTGCTAGGCTCACAGAGACGCTATAAATGTATTTCTGGATTGGTAACTGAGTAACAGGTTTGTCCTACTGGTATGGTAAAGTGATTTTTCACTTTGTTTTTTTTTTAAGTTTATTTTTATTTTTCCATTATTTTATCTTACTGTTTTCATCATAAGTGTAGTCTTTAATCCCAGCATCTATTTCACCCATCCCCCCACCCATCTCCCCTCTGGTAACCAGAGGTTTGCACTCTATAGTTAAGAGTCTGTTTCTTGGTTTGTCTCTTTTTTGTCTTTGCTTGTTTGTTTTGTTTCTTAAATTCCACATATGAGTGAAATCGTATGGTATTTGTCTTCTTCTAACTTACTTCCCTTGGCATTATACTCTCTAGCTCTATCCATGTTGTTGCAAATGGCAAGATTTCATTCTTTTTTACAGCTGAGTAATATTCCATTGTATACATATATATCACATCTTCTTTATCCATTCACCTATGATGGATACTTGGGCTGCTTCCAGGTTTGGCTATCATAAATAATGTTGCAATAAACATAGGGATGCGTGTACCCTTTGAATTAGTGTTTTTGAATTTATCGGATAAATACCCAGTAGTACAATTACTGGATTATAGGGTAGTTCTATTTTTGACTTTTTGAGGAACATCCATCCCGTTTTCCAGTTTGCATTCCCACCAACGACACACGAGGGTTCCTTTCTCTCCACATCCTTGCCAACACTTGTTGTTTCTTTTTTTTTTTTTAAGATTTTATTTATTTTTTTTGAGAGAGAGAATGAGAGAGAGAGCACGAGAGGGAAGAGGGTCAGAGGGAGAAGCAGACTCCCTGCCTAGCAGGGAGCCCGATGTGGGACTCGATCCCGGGACTCCAGGATCATGACCTGAGCCGAAGGCAGTTGCTCAACCAACTGAGCCACCCAGGCGCCCCAACACTTCTTGTTTCTTGTGTTTTTGATTTTAGTCATTCTGACAGGGGTAAGGTGATACTTTGTAGTGTTGATTTGCATTTCCCTAATGAGCGAAGTTAAACATCTTTTCATGTGTCTGTTGGCCATCTGTATGTCTTCTTTAGAGAAATGTCTGTTCATGTCTTCTGCCCACTTTTTATTGGATTATTTGTTTTGGGGGTGTTGAGTTTTATCAGTGCTTTATATATTTCACTTTGGACACTCCTAAGTTTACATTTTCTTTCCCCATCTCATAGCAACTGGATTATTTCCTGGCAGAAATTTAGTTAGACTATTAAAGTGTACCCAAAGGCCAGGGACCGAAACCTCCATATTCTACAAGTGCAGATTCCCAGGCACCAAACCTAGAGATTCTGACTCAATAGGTCGGGTGGAAATCTGTGACAAGCCCCTCAAGTGATTCTGAAGCTATAGCCCTGAGTCACCCTTTGAGAAACATTAAAAAGTAAGGATTTTTAGGACAATGCAGGGAGTAAAATTTTGTTTCCGGTGGCAGCAAGTGATGTTTTCTTTCCTTGTGAGGAAAGGTTGGGAGGTCTCCTTGAGAGATGGAGCCTGGAAGGCAGAGGAGCGCCCACCGCTGGTTTCTGTCTGTGGTAGGTTTAACCTCCAGCAGTGCAGGAGCTAGAACAGCCCATGCTGCTAGACTCACACATAGCTTCCATAGCTACTCCGTTCATGACCTTATTGTGCCAATACGAGGGTGGCCAAGGGCAGAGACTGGCTGAGCATAACTGGAAGAGTCATGCTGTTTGATTAGTTGATTAATGCCTGTTCTATGGGAGATGCTTTCTGCTGGGCATTAACGTAGGTTACAAAGATGTTCACATTCCATGCCCACTATCTTGGTCCACTAGTCACATGCCTCTTTCCCACATACCTTCATCCCCAGTCTTCCAGTGTTTTCTTTTCATGTCCCTGACCAACTGGCCAAGCTATTCACCATTGCCCACAATCCTCTGTGCATCCTTGCCTTGGGCCCTTTCTCTTTCTTCACAAAGTCGATGACTTGATATACTGCCTGATTCCATCCTTAGGAGGATGCTGTTCACTGCAATCCCTGAGGGTCCCCTAATTGAGGTTACACTACAGTAACTGTCCATTTTTGTCTCGCATCTACATACCAACTGACCTGTCCATGAACCAAACAGCCCTTTTCCTCCTGTCAGCTAGTTATAGGGGCCCTCCATGTCATCTGTGGAGGGCTGACTCCAGGATGGCCCCATGATCCCTACCTCCAGGTGTTCACTGTCTTGGGTAATCCCCTTCCCTTCAGTGTAGGCAAGTCCTTTGACTTGCTTCTATCAGTGGAGTATGGCAAAGATGATGGGGTGCAGATGAGTAGGTGTACTTGATACACTATATAAGATTGTAACACCCATCTTGCAAGGACACTCCCTGTGCCTGTTTGCTGTGAAGAAGCAAGGGGCCATGTTACAAGCTACCACGTGGAAAGGGACGTGTGACAAGGAGCTCAAGGGGGTCTCTGGCTAAGAGCCAACAAGAAGCTAAACCCCTCAGCGTGGCAGTCTGCAAGGAAGTGGCTTCTGATAATAACCACATGAGGCTGGAAGTGAATCTCTCCCCAGTTGATGCTCAGATAATATCACAGCCTTGATTACAATGCTCAGATAGTATCAATGCCTTGATTACAGCTTTGTGAAAACCCAAGGAAAAGGACCCATCTAAGTTATGCCCCAAGCGCTGACCCACAAAAACTGTGAAATAATAAGTATGTGTTGTTTTCAGCTGCTAAATTTGTAGTAATATTGTTATGCAGCAGTAGAAAACTAATACACAGCCAGAAATGTCAGCTGAGAGAGGAACTGGTACAGAATGGTAGGCGACATGGGAACCTGGGCCACTTGCTCGTGCAGGTCCCCGTGCATTGCTGTTCCCAGGGTTACCACTTCCATTTTGTGATGGAATGCTACTAGTTCCTCCCAACCTTGGTGAATTTGACAGAACCCAGCTCCTGGTGGGTAAATCTGGACATCTGGTCACTTAATGTCCCCTGGTTAGATGCTTAATCTATTCACCAGGGCTCAGTAGCACATGGGGATCTCTTCTCCAAATGATTCTCTGCTGCAGATGGCATAGATCTGCATCAAGACCCCAGGGCTTTATGTTGTGCTTTTACTCTTCTCCACATGACATCTTTTCTCATCACAGATAACTCTAATACCAGAGAGTCTACCTGGTTGTACAGCCCACTGACTGTACTGCCCAAGCAGCAGTGATGCTTGCACGTCAGCCTGGATCTGCTGGCAATTTTCCTTGTCACTAAGTGAGAGCAGTACTTCTAAATATGGAATATGCTGCCTCCAGAAACCAAAAGGACTGCAAGGCATTGTGCTTTCTTCGTAGTTGTGGGAGATAATAATTTGTCCTAATTTGGTGGGAATGGGAGAATATGTCCCAGCTTGCACCAAACCACTGGATCCCTAAGAACTTCCCTGGTGTGATGGTCCCCTGAATCATCATTTAGCCTCTTTTCTGTCCTCTGGCTTGCATGTCTTACCTGGTCCTCCAGTATATTTGCCACTTCTTGCTTACCTGATCATTAATATAATACATGAATGTGTTTTTTTGCAGAATGTCCAGATGGTCCAGATCCTTAAGACTATATTCTAGGAAAGGGCAGATTTAACATAGCTCAAAGGCAACATTGTGAATGTATACTTGTCCTGTCCCATGTGAATGTGAACAACGCTGATCATCCTTCCTAATGAGGATTGAAAAGAATACACTTATGAGATTGATGGCCACATACTCTGTGTCCAAAGCCATTTTAATGTGATCTAGCAAAGATACCATATCTGGCTCATAGCTGCAGTTGGGAGGCTACTACTTGGTTGAGTTTATGATAACCCACTGTTATCCTCCAGGATACACTTAGTGTTTGTAGGGGACATACTGTGTTAATGGAATGGGCCTATGATGAGGACCAGCATTCCTGCCTACTTCAGGTGTTTCAGGGTAGCACTAATATCTGCCATATCCCTTCATATGGTATTGTTTTTGATTTACTATCTTGGCTGGGAAGGGTAGAATGGTTTCAGGTGGATTCTACTTGGCATTCTCCACTATGATAGCCCTTATCCCACAGGCCAAGGAACCAATGTGGGTTCTACCAATACCTAAGGGTGCCCATTCCATTATTCCTTTGGGAGCTAGGGAAATTACCAGCAGATGAGCGTGTGGAGTAGGTGAACCTACCATGAGCCAGACCTGAGTCAGAACTCCATTTCTCCTATCCTTTATCCACCCCACTCCCAAGAGGGGAGTTATGAAGATGCTTTGGGCCCCTAGATATCTCAACTCAGACCATGTATCCAACAGTCCTTGAAAGGTTTTGTATTCCTCTTCCTTCAGTATATAGTTATATGACTAAAAGTCTTTGGAGAAGGACTAAGGAAAACATTACCTAATTTTTTTTTAATTTTTATTTATTTATTTTTTTTTGCTATGGTGTTTGGAGGGTTCTTTTTCATGAGCTTCTCTGTCACTCAATAGGATTTGGGTTGGAAAACCAATTCAGGTCTGGAAACTGAGAAAGTGATCAAGACTTTTTATTGTCGTGGCTGTGGTCAGCCTCCTGATCATCCATCTTGGATTTATTTTGGTTCTGTAGATTGAGCAATACTCTCATTTGCTGTTCATCTATCATGTCTCTCAGGATGCTATGCTGTATTAATCACCTCCCTAGCTCTCTGTCAGACCTCTCTGACTGCCTCTGACACTGCCACTCATAACAATTATACCTGGCTTACTTTTGAGAGTTAAGTATTGCCGTCTGGCTTCTGTTTTGGAATTCTATTGTCCCCATCAAAAAACCCTGCTCCATCCTAACATCTCCTACCAGTGGCCTTGGCCTATGGAGGACAGCCCTCCACTGCTTCTTAACAATACTGGAGGGCGCCTGGGTGGCTCAGTTGGTTAAGCGACTGCCTTCGGCTCAGGTCATGATCCTGGAGTCTCGGGATCGAGTCCCACATTGGGCTCCCTGCTCGGCGAGGAGTCTGCTTCTCCCTCTGACCCTCTTCCCTCTCGTGCTCTCTATCTCTCATTCTCTCTCTCTCAAATAAATAAATAAAATCCTTTAAAAAAAAAAAAACAATACTGGAGCCCCCATTAGCACATCCCTTGTCACTTTGGACAAGAACACTGTATCCTAAGAACAGAGGAGGCTAGTAGCTTTTTGGCCTTATGTAGTATATCCTAGTCAAGTGTCTGATTTCTTCCCCCAGTGCTTGCCACCGCAGGGCATTTCTACTTAGTGTGGGTCACTGCTTTCTCCAAGTTTCCAAGGGACAACCAAATACTATCATCTGAACTCTTAGCCAGGATATTATATCCCACATCACAGGTTTTTCTCCCTTTTCCATCCAGCAGAGTACCATATTTGTTCTCCTGCTTGTCAGTCAGTTTGTGTTCACCAGTCCTGCAGCTCCTTCAGCATGTAGTCCTTTTCTACCACTAGCCAGCCCAGCGTTTCTTCATCCTCACTATAGCTCTGGTGGTCGGGAGTGGAGAGTGCGGTACACCGTTGAGGAGTAAGGAGATACACGTATTGTGTTAGAAGGCAGAAACCTCTGCATCATCAAGCTTATACATATCTCCACAAGGGAAAAGCATCAGCCTTTAACAGGGAAGAATGGGCTACTTCTGTTATCAACAGCATTTAAAGAAGTATGGAAATTTAAGATTTTCAAATGCATCAACCCAAATGACCCTATTTCAAGTCCCAGCATCCCATTTTTTTTTCCAATGAGGACCTTGACCTTGGTGTCATAAGCTTTGTTAAAAGAAAAATGAATAAACATGTAAAATTAACAATATCATGTTGAGATTATACCAAATTTTATAGCCATTCATTTGGAGAAGACCCAGACCACCCTTATAGGCTAGGGGAAAGGCGTGCAGCAAAGGCAGCATTTATTGTTATTTTTTAAGATTTTATTTATTTATTTGACAGAGAGAGAGAGAGAGCACAAGCAGGGGAGGCAACAGGCAGAGGGAGAGGGAGAAGCAGGCCCCCCGCTGAGCAAGAAGCCCCATGCAGGGGGCTCCATCCCAGGACCCCGGGATCATGACCAGAGCGAAGGCAGACGCCCCAGCAAAGGTAGCATTTAAAAAGGGTCAGATTTCAGTTACATTTAAGAAAATTTCAGAACTAAAATAAGAAATGGGTAAAGATAAAAAGGGAGTCCTCAGACTTGCCTGGAGCCCACAGGGCATGTATCATGGTGGGGTTAAACATTATTATCAATCTTTTAATTTGTCTTGAGTGGTCTGCACCACCAGATTTCTGGGATTAGAAAATGACTATTATCCGCATGCCGAGATGCTCCCTCTCACCAATGACCAGTTAGTAGTAGAGGTATAAGCCATATGCGTTCAAAAGGGCAAAGACATCGTCTTCAGACGTCTCTAGCTTTAAAGCACAGTTTCCCAGGCGACGACGAAGCAGGAGGAAGTGGACAGGATAATCCGGGCGCCCTCTTCCGGCGAGGGGCCGACTCCACCCTCTCCATTCCGCACCTTTCTGTGGGGTGAAGCAGGTTTTTAGCCGAACTGTGTCGCGGCAGAAAAGTCTGTGAGACGCCCCAGGGCCACCAATGATGTCCACAGTACGGTACAGGGTCTGCACATTCGTGCCTAAAAAGAGAGCCGGCTTCCTGAAGCCCTCCGGGGACAGCGGGTACAGAAGGAGCGCACGCCGCCCTGCCCCCCACGTATGGGAGCAGCCGCAGACCCCTCCCCGCCCACGTTCGCTGAGCATGCCGGGTCCGCCGCCCCAGCCGCTCCTCCGCGTCTGTCGCGCTCAATCTCCCTTGTCCCGCGGCCTCCGGTCGGAGGAATGCACGACAACAGGTGGAACTCTATTTACACCTCCGTAGTCATTCTCGCTCCAGTCGAGGTGTCCCTAAAGCCCGTCTCACCTGTGCAAATAAAACGGCGTACGAGTTAGCGGCTCAGTAGACCAGGAGCGCGCGCGACGGGCCGGAAGTGACGCGCGTCGTGCCCGCGTATTCCCGCCCTGCCCTTCGCCCGCCGCTCGGTGGCGGGAACTGGGGCAACCGTGCCGACGGCGGCGAGTGTAAGTGTCACCGGGTGTGGCGGCTCGGGGCTTCCTAGGCCTGGTAGTCTCACACCTGGGAACGGAGCTAGGTCTTTGCGACCACCCCGCCCTTTCCCTATCCCGGAAGCCGCAGGGACGAGCCGGCGGCGTCCACCCTCCGGAGACGAGAGGGTGAAAGGCCCAGGCAGTGCCCGGGAGTACGGGGAGCTTGGGATAACAGGTGACCAGCCCGAGAAATTGTGAGGGTAGCCTTCGTTTTCCTCAGCTCCTGCGCCCTTAATGCCCCTGCTATGTCTTCCCCTTCCGTACTGGTTCGCGCAGTGGTAGCTCCGTACAGCATCTTTCAAAGCCCTGCTTTGGGCTGTAGTACTGTTTAGTAATTACTGCATCTGGCAGGGATGGAGTAATCCAGTAACGTTCAAAAGCTTGGCTGTTTACAGTTATTAGCCCTTCATTTACTGAGTATCCAAATGCCAAGCACAGAAGTACTTGTACACAGAAGTATGCTTTTTCTGTGTGTGTTTTTTTTATTAAAGTGAGGTCTAATTAACATACAGTATTAGTTTCAGGTGTACAACAGTGATTAGACGTTTGTGAAATTATTGAGTATATACCCTATGCTGTACATTACATTCCATGACTTATTTATTTTATAACTGGAAGTTTGTACTTCTTAACCCCTTTCCTCCTCTTTGCCCTCTCCCTTCTGACAAGCACTAGTCTGTTCTGTGTATCTACGAGTCTGGGTTTTTGTTTGCTTTGTTTTTTAGATTCCACATGTAAGTGAAATCATGCAGTGTTTGTCTTTCTGACTTCCTCTTTTAGTATAATACTTGCAGGGTCCATCCATTTTGCCACAAAGGCAAGATTTTATTCTTTTTTATGGCTGAGTATTACATGTGTGTATCACATCTTTATCCGTTCATCCATTGATGAACACTTAGATTGTTTCCATAATTTGGCTGTTGTAAATAGTGCTGCATTGAACATAGGGGTGCATATATCTTTTTGAATTAGTGATTTTAGGTTTGTTGTTTTTTTTTTTTTCTGGATAGATACCCAATACTGGAATTGCTGGATCATACAGTAGCTCCAATGTTAACATTTTGAGGAAACTCCATTTTGAGGAAACTGTTCATCATACTGTCTGCACCAGTTTACATTCCCACCAACAGAGCATGTGGGCTTTCACAATTCTTTTATTTAACTTTTATTTATTCTTTTATTAACTGCCTTACTGAATAGGCCTTAACTCCTTTTATAGCAGGGGAAGCTGAGTCTTATAAATGGTAATTCAGTCACCAAATATTATGGAGCATCTGTCGTGCACCAGTTACTGCTTTAGGCACTGGGGAAAAGCAGTGAAAAAAGTAGAATTGCCACTGATGCTGGGGATTTTCAGGCAAGCTAATGATGCTTTTCTGTCCTTAAAACAGCTTTCTGCTGCCTAGAAGAAAGTTTACCTGAATGTTAATAGTAGTTATCTTCTGGGTAAGATTTTGTATGACTTTTTAAAACAACTCATACTTTTCTGCTTCGTTTTGATTTCTTCAGATGAGCATGTTATTAGCAAAAGAGTGGTTTCCATTTTAACAGCACAGTCCCCGGCCCAACCCTCCCCACAAAACAGGCTCTGAAGGCAGCCATTGTCTCTACCAGTAAAACAGGCCCTCAAGTGGAGCTCTAGGCCCAGGAAAAGAAATGAAAGTTCTCATTTGTGGTCCCAGCACTCCTCATTGCTAAGTCCATTCCAGGGTCTGAACTAGAGCTAGGTCCATGACTGGAATGGAAGAGACTAGATGCCCATGCACAGTTTGGCCACTAATGACATCATATTTGTCAAAAAGTGAGGAACTCTTCAAATTTTTTCAGTCATAAGATTTATCTTTGATCTGTAACTCTCACTATAAATAGATTCTAAGTTCCTTAAGCACTTTGGCCTCTTTGATTGTCCCTGTAGCTCTCAGCATGATACATTTAGGGGATGCTAGGTCATGAGGTGATGTCCTTTATTTAGTAAGTAATTATTGGAGTGTTTTGCACAAGGTTAAGTGTGCTAGGTGTGCTTTCCCACTTTCTTGTAATGATTTCAAAAGAACTTTTCTGTTTTGCTTCTGGTCAGGGTGAAGTAACCATGCAGGCTTTTCTAAAAGGCACATCTGTCAGTACTAAACCGTCACTGAAGGATCGAGGAGTAGCTGCCACAGCTGGAAGCAGTGGAGAGAACAAGAAAACCAAACCTGTTCCATGGGTGGAAAAATAGTAAGAATGCTTATATTTTTCTTGACGTAGTTAGTAAATTACTTCTCTAACCATTTTAGTCACTTTGTTGTTGTTGTTGTTGTTGTTACTCAGGAGGGGGATGATTTGCTTTGTTTAGATGTCCTTGAAAAGCACCCAAATATGTAAGTCCTAGAACCTTGCAACTGAAGGTACCTTCAAATGATTAGTTTAATTGTTTTATAGATGAACTAAGGTCTTTCCTATAACTCAGGTCTATGGTTTTAGGGATTGAGATACAGCAAGAGAAAACAGAATTTCTAGAATGTGGCCATAAGCTCTTGGTCAGGAGTTCTACATAAATCCAAATAATCTGTTACCGAGCCTTTCATTACGGATAGGTGGAAATCACTGAGTTTTTGCTTATACATTTTTGGCAAAAACAACACTTGAAGTGGCACTTAAATTTCAATCAGCTAAGTGATATTATGACAAGTAGTTGTAACCCCTGGTGTAGGCTCAATTATTATCAGAAGTTTGCGGATTACTTACAGGTCAAATAAGACCCTCATATGTTTTGTTTGGCACTAACAGTGATTTTTAAAATGGGAAATTTCACATAAAAATCTGGATTTTTAATTAAAAAAATAAAGTATACAAAGGGAAAAAATCTAGCTTTTCAGCTTCTCAAGAGATTAGGCAGAACTAGATGTAGGTTCTCATTTGACAATAGTTGGACCTGAGTACTGCTTCTCATTCTGGAAAGGTCATATGTTCCTCAGTTCACCATAGTTCCTTCTGTTTTCTCTTGCCTTATACTCTGCCTTCTTTTACTCTTGTTTTCTCCCTGGCCCCTGCAGGTATTTGAATATGAAACTCTAGCTTATAACTTATGCTGGTTTCCCTAGAAAACATTATCTGACCTAAAATTCCTACCTGGCATTGACCTGATTAATTAGAAATGTATAAATCAGGGGCGCCTGGGTGGCTCAGTTGGTTGAGCGACTGCCTTTGGCTCAGGTCATGATCCTGGAGTGCCGGGATCGAGTCTCGCATCGGGCTCCCCGCTCAGTGGGGAGTCTGCTGCTCCCTCTGACCCTCTTCCCTCTCGTGCTCTCTATCTCTCATTCTCTCTCTCTCTCTCTCTCTCAAATAAATAAAATCTTTAAAAAAAAATTATAAATCAAAGAAGGGCTAGCTAAGTAAGCACAATGCCTAATCTTAGGGTTAGGAGTATAACTTTGTTCCAGCTTCTCTTAAAATCACCAGTTAATGATGTAAGATGAAAATTATATGTTATTATACTTCATCTTGGTTAAACTTGTTATTTAGTTAGCTCTCAATCAAGTGACTGGTTAGGTGTTTTTTGTGCAGTTAGGTGATGGATGAAATTGGTAATTGGTAATATAGTTAATTGGTCAATTAACTATATTAACCAAAATAGTTGCCTATCCTGAGGTTATTAAATAGTCCTTCATTTTCAGCGTAAGTGCATGATCTTGTCAAAATATATTACTTTCTGGGTAAGTGTTCACTTTAAATTTTTAACCAGTTGACATTTGTGGTGTAATAAGATCTTTTTGCTTAATTTTTGTAAGCAGTATAGATGTAAACTGCATCTATAAAGGGAAAAATGACTTCACTCCTTCAGTATGTATGAGCTTAAAGTAAATACAAGTGGGGTTTCCACCTACTTCTAATTATGAAAGTTTCCCATTTTATTACCAATATATGAGTATTATCATTGATATTTTAGCAAAAGGAACACTTAAGACATTTCTGTGCCTACTATAATATACTAAATAATCTCTTTGGGTTTTTTTCCAGTCGTCCAAAATGTGTGGATGAAGTTGCTTTCCAGGAAGAAGTAGTTGCAGTGCTGAAAAAGTCTTTAGAAGGAGCTGATGTGAGTAGCAGATGATATTTCATGTCATTGGGAGATTTAAGATTTAAATTTTTTTTAAATTAAGATTTAATTGTTTTCATTCTTTTCCTTCCTTTTATAACCTCCTGCCCCCCCTTAAATACTAGCTGTATATTAGTTCAGATATTTATTGAGCATCTCCTATCTTATGGCATTGTTATGTAGTACTTAAGTAGAGACCACTGAACTAGACACACTGGGTCCCTTTTCTTGTGAGCTTTGATTTTGGTGGGGAGACAACAGAGAATAAACGTGGAAGCCAAATAAATAAGAGAATAATAGATAATAATATGCATTATAAAGAAGAGTCAGAGATTCTTTGAAAGTGTAATTGCTCACCTAATGTTAGGATTTGGTTTGAACTACAATACAAAAAATGAGTATTTAATTCTGCTTATAGCATTGTGGCTTCTGCTGTCCATATGTGGGATAAAAAAAATTCTTCAATGACTTGCATTTTAGATGATTCAGAGACAAGATAAGCCCATAGGAAGAAATAGCAGTTTAAAATTGTGTATGATGAAGTGCTTTAAGAGCTTAGTGAAAGAAGGGGAAAAGTTGCAGATGAAAGTGGGGTGTGGTTTTTGCTTTATTCCCCAGGAAGATTTGCTTCCTTCCTTTCAACCTGGCTACTTTTAGAATTAGAGTTTCTTTTGGCTTTTGCTGCCATTATTCACTTCCTGGAATTACACTATAATAGTATATATTTTGAAAGAAGTTATATTTATCAAACTATTTAAAATCTTTTTCTTTGCCAATTTTTGTTTTGATCCAAATACCTTTACCTTTTAATTTTATAATATACAGTTTTAATTGTATAGTAATAATTACACAGATTGCAGGACAAGATATATTTTAATTGGCCGTATTCTCAACCCTTGAGGCAAATGTAGTGGGATTATGACGCAGTTCTTGACTTTATACCATCTATCTTACAAGGCTGAATTAAGAACTTTCTCTTTTAAAACACTTATTTAATATCTTATGTTTCTTTTCAGACTAAGTTTTGTAAAACTTAAAGATGAAGTAATTTTTAAAATTCTACAGAATAAAGAAAAATAATTCATTCTTTCATTTACTCTACTATATGTGCTGCCAAAGCAAGCACTGTCTCATGTACGTTGAAAGATTTTAAAGTAGAATTATAGGTTTTAAAGTAGAATTACAGTAGATGATTTTCAGAAATCAATTTTAAGAAATAATATTCGGCATACAGTTCTTGAGTCTACCATATATATCACTGTTATATAATGTAAGGTTTAATAATCTTACGATGTTTTAAGGAACTTAAGTTATTGTATGTGATAGTTACGTGGATGAATTGTTACAAATATTGAGGTATGCATGAATCAAAATAATAAAGATGAAAAAACCTAGGAATTTTTTAAAATATAATTCACATACCCAAATTGACTAGCCCAAAGCTACCAGAAGGAAGGAAATAATAAAGATTAGAGTGGAAATAAGTGAAATAGAGACTAAGAAGAAACAATGGAAAAGATCAGTGAAACCAAGAGCTGCTTCTTTGAGGGGCGCCCGGGTGGCTCAGTTGGTTAAGCTCAGTTGGTTAAGCATCTGCCTTCAGCTCAGGTCATGATACCTGGGCCCTGGGATCGAGCTTCACATCGGCCTCTGCATCGGGCTCCTGGTTCAGCGAGGAGCTTGCTTCTCCTCCTCCCCACCTCCCCACTCATGCTGTCTCTCGCTCACTCAAATAAATAAAATATTAAAAAAAAAAGAGCTGGTTCTTTGAAAAGATAAACAAAATTGACAGACCTTTAGCCAGACTCCTCAAGAAAAAGAGAGGACTCAAAATCAGAAATGAAGGAAGAGAAATAGCAAATGACACCACAGAAATACAGAGAATTATAAGAGAATATTATGGAAAAGCATATACCAACAAATTGGACAACCTAGAAGAAATGGATAAATATTCCTAGAAACTTACAATCTTTCAAAACTGAATCAGGAAGAAACGGAAAATTTGAATAGACCGATTACTAGTAATGAAATTGAATTGGTAATCAAAAAATTCCCAGCAGACAAAAGCTCAGGGCCAGATGGCTTCACAAGTGAATTCAACTAAACATTTAAAGAAGAGTTAATACCTATTCTTCTCAAGCTATTCCAAAAAATAGAAGAGGAAGGAAAACTTCCAAATTCATTCCATGAGGCCAACATTACCTTGATACCAAAACCAGTCAAAAAGCTTAGGAGGTTCTTTGGTGTTTGTTTTTAAGTAGCACAACTCATAGCTTATATCTTAAGCTGTATGCTACCAATGTAATAGTCTTCAGTTAATATATTTATCTGTACATTGGCTTATTGTACACATGTTGAGTACTATACAAGATGCTGAGAATACAGATATGAATAAATAAGGTTCTTGACTTTAAGCTTACCATCTAGTGAGGTAGACATATTTTACAATTAAACCAAAACACTAAATAAAGAACAATAATTGTAAACTATTGTATATAAATAATTGCAAGTTGAATTAAGGGCAACAAAGACTTGATGAGAGAGTAACAGAGGAGTTCCACTTTAGATTGGGTGGTCAGGGAAGGCTTCTGACTTGTAATGTAGTAGAAGTTGGCAAAGCAGGAAAAAAGCAGTCAGACCCTAGCTGGGGGATGGGATAGGCCATAAGTGCTTAGTTGTTGGAATTCATTGTAAATTGGAGCCTGGAAAGGTGAGCAGATCATGGACGTTCATAAATATAGGTTGGTTTTTGTTTGTCTGGTTTTGTTTTTCTAGGTGGAGTATGAAGCCAGTGAACAGTTTTAAGTAGCAAGCAGAGGGGCATCTGATTTGGGTGAAGAATGGATGGGAAGGTGGAGGGTTAGGCAAGAATGGAAGCAAATAAACTGCTGTCTAGTTTCCCATGTGCAGTGATTTCTGTACGTGAAAGGACATACTGAAGAGTGCAGTTTTATGACAGAGCTCATTAGAATTTAGTACATTCATCAGTCTGTACCACAGATTAGTTGCCTGCTTGATAGGAGCCAAGCCGGTGAGATTTAAGGTATAAAAGAAGATAATTAGTGATTTAGTCTTACCCTTTCTTCCTCTAATTAATTCTCCCTGGTATATGTGGGCATCCCTACAGGGTATATAATCATGGAGTAGAGTACTGTCAGGCACTTAGTAAACTTTTTTTCCCCACCCCTACTCTTGGAACATCAGCTCATCCAGAGCCCTGATAAGTCTTTTTCATTCCTTTTTCCTTTGTATTAGCCAAATTGAAGGTCTCCTTTGGTCTGTTTCCCCCTTGAAGCAATGGACATCTTTATAAAATATAAAATCTTTCTTATATAAAATCTGCCCAATCCTGAGCAGAGGGGTGGAATAGGGAACTGACAGAAGCCTGAGATTCCCTTCAGAAAAAAGAGGTTTCGAGGCGCCTGGCTGGCTTAATCGGTGGAGCTTTGCACTCCTGATCTCAGGGTTATGAGTTCAAGTCCCACGTTGGATATAGAGATTACTTAAAAATAAAATCTTTTTAAAAAAGAAAGAAAGGTATCTAATTCCTGCTCTGAAAACTCACATGGGTATATTGGGTATAAAACAGTAATAAATATTGATTCAGCTTAACATATTAGACATTTTGGGGGAAAGTATAGTATTATGTGAAAAAGCAGGATTCACAACTACTAATAGTGTGATACTGGTTATATTAAGAAATATTTGTATTCAGATATGTGCCTTATTAGGGAAGTTGTTGCACTGTTCCATAGACATTTTTAGTTATCATTTTCATCTATTTGTACCAGAATACAATTTTTAAAAAATAAAATTTAACTTCTACAGCTCCCTAATCTCTTGTTTTATGGGCCACCTGGAACTGGAAAAACATCCACCATTTTGGCAGCAGCTAGGGAGCTTTTTGGGTAAGTTGAAATCTCTCTTTTTTTAAAGACTTGACACCAGAAATCTCTGCTTTTCTTTAACTAAAAATTTGTATTTGGTTTCTTTGTAAGGTTATTATTTCTGTATTTTTTATTAATTCAGTGGGCCCGTTTCCAGTTCCTCCCCTCCAGTAAATAAGCTTGCCTGCATCTTTTGTAATCTTCATTCTGAACCTTATTCAAATGTTTGATGTACTACAACATAGGAAGCCTCATGATTTTTGTCGTCACTAACTTTTTCATTTTGATTTTGGAGCCCAAAGGACCCATCCTATCTTTATTCATGCCAATACTTTCATCACTATCTTAACGGTGGTTGTGTTCACACATCTGTGTCTCGTGCTAATGACCTCACACCACTCCTTCTAGAGTTCTTTCTTGCTCTGGCCTTTCCAGGCCCTGCCTCTGGAGTGGCTAGGCCAGCTCCTTGACCTGAAGTATCTTGAGTGTGAGCAGAATATGTAGTAGTTGATGCAGAATTCCAGGTATACCAGAAGACCTCTGTTAGCCACTTTCTTAGGTTCTTCTTCCAGGATTGACTGTCTTGGCTTACCAACCATTGTAGATGAGCTTTTTACCTAGAGTTAAAAGATATATATCGGCCCAGGTATGATATCCCTAAAACATGCACCAATAGCAAAGTCTGTCTTAATCACTTCTCAGCCTTTTGGCTAAGATCTAGTGTACCAAAGGCTATCTTGAATTTATCCAGAACTTTTATATCAGGCATATGGTCAAAGGATACATCTGAAATCCTACATGTGAAAATAATCAGATGCCTCTGAAACCACCAAATATGTACAGATAATTAGTTATGTTGAAATGTGAAGAAAAAAGGGGAAGGTGCTGTGAACCTAATATTTTATTTGACAGCAATTTTTGTTTCTCAAGGAAATTATAAAAGGGCTTTTTTGATTATTCCACAACTTAGATCCAACCTGATGAACCAGCCTTAGCAATGTAGTCATAATGAAACCCAAGTAGTTTATTAATACTTTTTGAGAGTAGGTCAGTCCAGATTATATAATTTTAAAATATCCTGTTAAAAATAATGTTTGTCCTTTAGAACTAACTTTAATTATGAATTCCACATTTCATAGTATATGTAGTTTTAAAATGGAAAATATATGCACAGAACTTTATGAATGTGCCCATAGAAAAATGCTTAGGTTATCATGCTGTTTAGGAAAACTAAAGACAAAACTAAGTCCCAATTCTTGTTTTTTTAATTAAAAAATAAATACATGTATAATAAAGTAGAGGAAAGTTTTCAAAAACAAAGACTTGGCAGGGTGTGCCAGTTATTTTAATTTTCTTTTGATTTCTCAGACGACCCTATGGTGAGCTATTTTTAATAATTTTTTTTTAAACTCAAAAAACCTGTTCATATTTTAATCCAGTAATAGTCCTTATAGCGAGCTACCCTATGGAAATAATTGAAAATATGCTCTGTTGGAGCATTATTTAAAATTGTACCATATTTGGGCGCCTGGGTGGCTCAGTTGGTTGGGCGACTGCCTTCGGCTCAGGTCATGATCCTGGAGTCCCGGGATCGAGTCCCACATCGGGCTTCCTGCTCGGCGGGGGGCCTGCTTCTCCCTCTGGCCCTCCCCGCTCTCATGTACTCTCTCTCTCTCTCTCATTCTCACTCTCTCAAAATAAATAAATAAATCTTTAAAAAAAAAAATTGTACCATATTTAAAACTAAATATCTAACAATAGAAGAATAAGTAAATGATGGTACAATCATAGGATAGAATGTCATATAGTTATTAAAATGGTATTTACAGTGGTTCTGATGACATGGCAAGATGTTTATGATATAATCTTAAGTGGAAAATTGATTTAAAATTTTATGATGTGATACCATCTACCTGTTTTTTAAACTGCATGTCTCTACAAAATAAATACAAAAGTGATTGCATGCCTTCTATCTAGTACTTACTAGGTGGATTTTAAACTACTACAGAATGTACAATTGTTAAAATGTGGCTTAAACCTCAGTTACTTATATGCTCTGTTATTTTTCATATTTGTTTCATTTTGACATAGGCCTGAACTTTTTCGATTAAGAGTTCTTGAGTTAAATGCATCCGATGAACGTGGAATACAAGTAGTTAGAGAAAAAGTGAAGAATTTTGCTCAATTAACTGTGTCAGGAAGTCGTTCAGAGTAAGTAAAGCTCACTTTTCCTTCTTTATACCATGTCATTGCATTTGTTTAAAATACGTTTCTGCCAAGTGTCCAACTCCTTTTTCATGTTAGATCGTATATTTTTTTTTATTTTATTTTTTTACGTAATCTCTACAGGCAACATGGGGCTCAAACTTACAACCCCAAGATTAAGAGCTGCTTGTTCTACTGACTGAGCCAGCCAGATGTCCTTTTATCTAAATTATTTAAACCCAGAAATGACCTTTCCATTAGCTGTCAAGGGTTTTGAACTTATGTTTTGTCTAAGGAGTATTTATTAATCAAATTTGGTAGTTTGGTGGTACACTGCTAGTAAAAAAATCCTGATTTTTGTTATTGTGTTATAAAAAAAAGTTCTGTCAGGTATCTTAAGCTTCAGTGTATATTTCCTAATTAGGGTGACCATATAAGTTATTGTCCAAACTGAGACACTTTTAGAGTAAAAGAAGAAGTATTATTAATAATTTAAATAGGACTGCTCTGAGTTAAACAAGGATGTTTAGTCAGCTACTTATAGTCTTATGTGGCACAGTTCTAAGATTAAATTTTTTGGAACCTGGTATATATTTAAATTCATATCAGAGCACACTTAAGAATTTGTAGAAAGTGAATGACTGATTTTTGATATCTACCTTGGATTGACAATGCATATAAATCCTATATTTGATAAGGGACTTGGATCAAGAATATATAAAGAACTCATACATTTTAGTAATCAAGAGAAAACCCAATTTAAAAGGCGAGCTGATACACCTTACACCAAAGAAGATACAGTAGTCCCCCTTTAACTGTGGTTTCAGTCAGTTTCCATGGTTTCACTTGCCTACACTCAGCTGAAGCCCAGAGCAAATGATTCACCTTCTGACATAATCATCAGAAGGTCATTAGTAAGTAACCTAACATACATCACAGTGCCTATGTCATACTTCACTTTGTCTCATCACATAGGCATTTTACCATCTCACATCACAAGAAGGGGGAGTACAGTCCAATAAGATATTCTGAGAGAGACCACAGTTGCATAACTTCTGTTACACTATATTGTTAAAATTGTTTTCTTTCATTGTTATATTGTAATGATGTTATTGTTGTTAATCTCTTACTGTGCCTGATTTATAAATTGAACTTTTTCATAGGTATGTGTGTATAGGAAAAACACAGCATATATATATTTATATACTGTTTGATACTATCCAGGGCTTCAGGCATCTGCTGGGGTCTTAGAACACATTCCCTGTGGATAAGGGGGGACTACTATACAAAAGGCCCTAAAGACATGAAAACATGCTCATCAACATCATTAGCCATAGGGAAATGCAAATCAAAACCATGATAAGATACCACTTTTTGCATACTAGGATAGCTCTTAGCAAAAAGACAACATATTGGCAAGAATGTGGAGAAATTGGAATCCTTATACTTCACTGGTTGGAATGTAAAATGGTTACAGACATTTTGAAAATAGTTTGGCAGGTCCTCTAAAAATTAAACATAGAGTTACCAGATAACCCACCAATTCCAGTCCTAGGTGTATACCCATAAGAAACGAAAAAATAGGTCTATGCAAAACATGTTAAAAAATGTTCGTTAGCAGTATTAGTCATAGTAGTCAAAACGTGGGAACAACCCAACTATCCATCAACCTATGAATGAACGAATAAAATGTGGTATATCCCTTTGCCATATTATTTAGCGATGAAAAGGAAAGAAGTAATGACATACTACAACATGGATGAACCTTGAAAGCATGCTAAGTGAAAGAAACCAATCACAAAAGACAATGTATTAATCCATTTATATGAAATGTGCAGAATAGATCTGTAGAGACAAAGTAGAGATCCAAGATTGCCTACAGCTGGGAGAACTGGAAGGCGTGATGGGCATGGGGTTTCTTTTTGGGATGATGAGAGTTTTCTAAAATTAGATTTTGGTGACAATATATGAATTATAACTCCCTGTTTCTCTGAATCAGTGGGAAGCCATGTCCTCCTTTTAAGATTGTGAT
Organism: Callorhinus ursinus; assembly: GCF_003265705.2. Classification (NCBI taxonomy): domain Eukaryota; kingdom Metazoa; phylum Chordata; class Mammalia; order Carnivora; family Otariidae; genus Callorhinus; species Callorhinus ursinus. The sequence continues at coordinate 70,833,073 of NW_027397063.1, forward strand.
TCTGGATGAGGCAGATTCTATGACCTCAGCTGCTCAGGCAGCTTTACGACGTACCATGGAGAAGGAGTCTAAAACCACGCGATTCTGTCTCATCTGTAACTATGTCAGTCGGTATGTATATTGTCCTGAAGATAGATGGTAGGCAGCCTTGTTTTGATAACTCCAGTTAGGGAGAGAAAAAAATGTAAATGTTTCAAGGCTACAATAATTTCTCCTCCATCAAGTCTTGATTTGTTCTTGATAAAAATGAGTTCTTTGGGGGAAAATGTTTAGATACTGACTTTTTTTTTCTCCCCCGATATTTTACAGAATAATTGAACCTCTGACGTCTAGATGTTCTAAATTCCGATTCAAACCACTGTCAGATAAAATTCAACAGCAGCGATTACTAGACATTGCTGATAAAGAACATGTGAGAATTAGCAATGAGGTAATTACTAATTATTACAAATACTATTACGAATTCCTTTGACAAATTCCTAAGAGGTCCCAAAAGCATCAAATGTGGTGCTTTAATTTCTGATGCCTTCAGGCAAAGTTAAGCTAAAAGAGCAACACTTGGAATGTCTAGATTCAGCCTTCTTGTTACTATTATGTTTATTACCAATATTTCAGAGAGCCAGAACTGGGGCAGATTTCAAACACATAGTGCAAATTCGCCGATAACAAATCCTGCATAATAAGATTTTAGTGTCCTAATATTTCACTTGAGGAGTGAATTTTGTGATGAAATTTTGGTGAAAGAGGATATGTAGGCCTTATCATTTTAACAGAATTTAACCGTACTTGAATCATCTTTATGTATTCAAGAAAATAGGATTAGAGATACGGAACATTTCTTTGTCTCTGCAGATTTCTTTCAAAGACAAGAGATCTCTAGCCTTCCACTGGACTGATGCTATCTCCATGAATTTTGTCATTACAGGACTGATAACATTCCCTTAAAACCAAAAACGTTCTTCTCCAACTAACTCTAGGCTAAAACAGCATTTTTTCACTTTTCTTTATTAAAGTCAAAGTCTTAATTGGCCATCACAGGTTAAAAAATTTTTTTTCTCTTTTCAGGGAATAGCTTATCTTGTTAAAGTGTCAGAAGGAGATTTAAGAAAAGCCATTACATTTCTTCAAAGTGCTACCCGATTAACAGGTGGAAAGGAGATCACAGAGAAGGTGATCACAGACATTGCTGGGGTAAGAACATGAGATAATTTTAAAAGTTTTGGTTGGGCTTGGGGCTCATAGAAAATTTTCATCTAACAAATGTATTCAGAATGTTTATTATGTGCTGGTTTAATCCATTTAGGCAGCTTTAACAAAATACTGTAAGCTGAGTGGCTTATAAACAAATTTCACAGTTCAGGAGGCTGGGCAGTCCAAGATCAAGATACCTGTATTGAGTACCTGGTGAGGACCAACTTCTTAGTACATAGACTCCTCAGGGTTCATGGACTCAGCTGTATCCTTTCTGGCAGAAAGAGCTTTTATAAGGGTACTAATCCCTTTCATGGGGATTCTGCTCTCATACCTAATCAACTTCCCAAAGTTCTCACCTTAATTTCACAGTAGGGATTTTTAACATGAAACCTGAGGAACACATTTAGTCTATAGCATGTGCTACGTAACTATGCTAGAAACTGTTATATGGAAATAACCTGGAAGCATCACAACACTTCAGTGATATGGCAGTTAAGAGAGATTTAACAGATATCCCTGTTCTTACAAATCTGACAAAGGGTCATATATAAAGGGCAATATCCCACTTGGAGAAATCATTTGTCAGGGTTCATCTCTACTAGTATGTTAAGTACTACTTTTAAGACTTCGCTCCTAAGATATTTTTCATACCGTTATGAAATTGGTAGCATTAGTCCCCTTTAATTTTCTGGGTATTATAAGCTTTGTAAAAGTAATCTCACTAGTGACATCTTTACTAGGAAAGGGGGCATCTCCCTTTAAATTCCCTTTTTAAACTAGTTGATAATGTTAGCCACTGATGAAGTTAGAACCACTTGGGTCCGAGCCATTGGGGAGAATTTTTAGCTGCTTACCCACTGACCAGTTCAGTTGTTCTTGTCCCATCGTGGCCCAAGCCTGAAACTGTCAGAAGCAAAGAAAAATCTGTATACTTCAGGGGCATTAAAAATTTTTTTAAAAGCAAAATGCATCACTATTACCTAATCAGGGTTAGGTTATGGTTACCTGAAAAAGCTTATTTCAGTAGCTTTCTGGAGCTCCATGATAGGAGCATGAGGCTCTTCCCAAGTTCTCTTTGCCTTCTCTCAAACTTTAGGTAATGCCAGCTGAGACTATTGATGGAATATTTGCTGCGTGTCAGAGTGGCTCTTTTGATAAACTAGAAGCTGTGGTAAAAGTAAGTCACTTTACAGGTAACTTTGGGGAAGGAAAAAATAATGGTCCTACCAAATTCAACTGTTTCTGTTGCAGGACTTAATTGATGAGGGCCATGCAGCAACTCAGCTTGTTAATCAATTTCATGATGTGGTTGTAGAAAATGATAACCTTTCTGATAAACAGAAATCCATTATCACAGAAAAACTTGCTGTAAGTAGGCCCTTCACGTTTCAGCAAAATGTGTCAAATACAACTCAATGGCAAATTTTCCTAACTTTTAGTTTTTTTATAGGAAGTAGATAAATGCTTAGCAGATGGTGCTGATGAACATCTACAACTCATCAGCCTCTGTGCGACGGTGATGCAGCAGTTAACTCAGAATTGCTGAAAGGATCATTTTTGTAAGATACAATTTTGTAAGCTACAAGTTTAAGTATGATCTGATAAAAATAAAATGACCAAAGCACCTTTAAAGTGAATATACAATTTATTTAACATTCAAACTTCATTAAGACATGTGCAATATGGCAATTTTACTGGGATTTAACCCTACCTAGGATATGATTGCTTGCTGGGGCTTAGCAACAGGGTCCAGTTCACACTTAGCACTAATTAAATACTTTATTGAATAAATACAATACCAAACAAAATGCATTCAAATGCTTTCTAAAAAAAAAAAAATCAATTTTAAAGGCCTTTCTATTCAGGCTAATGACAAACACAATAAAGGCAGATATGCTAGTTTAACATAATTGGCTGATTTTATACAGCACTTATATCTTTTAGTCCACAAGTATATTATTAAATGATAGAGAACATCTAATACAACCATTTCTACAGAACTAGGAAATAAATTTCTAAGAAAGAAAGATTTTACAGACCCCATCTTTTATACCCAACCCCAACAGTCTAACTCTAAAGAGGATAAAGCCAATGCCTTTCCTCACAAGAGCTCACGACTAAAGTCGCTTTGCTATCAAAATCTGTATTTCTGATCCGTTATGAGCATTGAGACAAGATTCAAATATTCCCAAAGAAAGAAGCACAATGCACGTTGTGATCGCCTATTCAGCAACAGCGAGCACTGCATTCAAAACTATCTCATCCCAGGAATTAAATAAGGTCAGCCACATTCATTGGCATTTCCTCCACTGTAGTATTGTAGAAAGTCTCAATGTCACGAAGAATCCTCTTGTCTTCTTCAGTAACAAAGTTTATAGCCACACCTTTCCTCCCAAATCGACCCCCTCTGCCAATTCTGTGTAAGAAAAAGAAATCAGAGCAATTAGAATGTTACTTCTCGAGTATGAATGAACTACTGAACATGATGATCCACTTGTTAACCATCAGCTGCTGTTTACTTAATAGGGTTATAGTTCGTGCTTCTAATTGGAGCGCACTAGCTGCTAATCAATATCTAGAGAAAAAAATCTTCCTTTGCAGTTAGTGCCAAAAGGATTCAAGGCTTGTCTGGCTGCAAAATGAGATTTTATCAGGTGTCTTGAGCATTACTTTTAAAGCAGATGACAGTATTGTGTTTGGGGTAATGAAATTAAAGCCCATACCAAAGTGGGCCAGCCAAGAGCAGATGTCAGCCTGGGACAGATGTAAACACCAGGGATAAAACAAAAAGAACAGTTATGTAAATCCATTTCGACGCACCTCTGGAACTGTAAACTGTAAATACAAATGCTGCAAGGTTAACTATTGTCTAAAACTCACAACTTTTTCCAGTGGGAAAACAAGTATTTGGTATGGTGACCCAAACTTATCACTGCTTTTTTTGCTCAGTTTCACACGTTGTAACTCAAAATTAACTCAAACGTGTTTACCTCCAGAACAGCTTTCTACCTTCCTGATAGAAACCAGACAACACAAACCGCCTAAGAGACTAACGTACAAAAAATGCCTTGGCTGGAACAACTTAAAAATATCAAATAATCATGACAAAAGAAAAACAAATATAAATACCGACTCGCTCTTTATTCAAACAGTGTGCGGTTTCGCTTATGATTCCACGTCCTAAATTACGTCAACGCCGTTTCTGAGCGCCATCTCGTCATCAACTGCTGCTATCGACTCCTGTATTTTTTAAAAAGTCTTTTTTTACATCATATAACAAAGTACAGTTCAATTTACTTAGGGATAAAGCCACTATAACTAAACCAGGGTCTGCTCAAATTGCTACCAGACAACACCAAGAAAATCCCAACTACAGAGGAATCACCAAGAAAGCAAGCACATGGACACAAGAACTTCACTAAAAACTCACAAGTAAGCTAAGACCAACAGATCTAAACCACCTCATCTGTATGTAGTAAGTCCACAATTTGGGCAACATTTACAACTGTTTTCCCACTGTAGTTGACCAATCTTCCCAAGTACAATTTTAGTTACATCTTACCAAGTTACTAAGTCTTTCTGCTTTCCTGATACGAAGTTACCTTTCAAACAAATCAATCCGTAGAAAAGCCACACATGAATTCATTTTGCCAATACAGTAACAGCCAAAATGCCACCTACTCACCTGTGAATATAGTTTTCACGATTGGTAGGTAGATCATAGTTTATAACCAATGACACTTGTTGCACATCAATCCCACGAGCCTGAAACACAATGGTACAGTGTTCAAATTCTAATTTAAAGAGCTAGACACCTATGTAATGTAGGCCACAAAATAGTAGTGAACTATGGTAAGTGGTATAGCCCACTGTGGAGTGTGGTCTTTTCTTTACTCTCCCAAAGAGCCCAAACTGGTAAAGGTTATCAAAAAACCTTCCCCCCAAAACAAACTTTTGGTAGATTAAAAAGAACAGTGAGAGACTTACCAACAAGTCAGTAGTGATCAAAACACGGCTTGACCCTGATCGGAATTCCCTCATGATAACATCTCTTTCCTTCTGGTCCATGTCACCATGCTGCAAATTAACAAACCTTAATTCAAGAATCACCAGTCAAATCAACTATTTAATTTTACTGACATGTATGAGACCAAGCGTCCCTGGCTGCTACAGGGGTATAGCAGACAGGTATAATTAAGAAACAACTTTATTCTGAGCAGGGGGAACGACAACACAGCACTTAACAGCTATATTGTAGTCTAAATCCTGCTTTAATGAAAATACACTTATCGCTACTAGAACACCTCTTACCAGAGCAGAAACTGTGAAGTCCCTGGCATGCATTTTCTCAGTGAGCCAGTCCACCTTGCGCCTTGTATTGAGAAAAATAACAGCCTGAGTAATCGTCAGTGTCTCGTACAAGTCACAAAGTGTATCCAACTTCCATTCCTACAATTTTTCAAAGTTAACAGTTATTAAAATCTAGTTTCCAATTCAGGTTCGTTAGAAATTCATTCTGTTAGGCCTATCCAAGACATATTGCACCAAATCTTAAGACAAAGGACACTGGACATTAAGAAAGAGGTCCACCCCAGTCTTTACAATCTAGTGCAGTTACTTTTCTTCTTGTGTGTACTCTGCTAGCATTATTACAAAAACTAAGGCAATCCCAGTTTCTGCAATTTTAGCACAGTGCTTATACAAGAAGGCTAAAAAATGAACTACACCTTAATGTTAAGTAATTAAATTACCTCTCTTTCAACATTAATATAAAACTGTTTGATTCCTTCAAGAGTCAATTCTTCCTTTTTCACCAGAATTCGAATTGGATCTCTCATGAATTTTTTGGTCACTTCCAACACATCAGTTGGCATTGTGGCAGAAAGCAACACAACCTTAAAAAGACAACGATTATATGGTCACACAAATAGCACAACTTTCACAATACTCAAACTGAGACCTAGGGTCTTTGCCTCACTATAATTGCTTTAAGCAGGGGGAAGGACAAATCCATCAGTACACCTGCATTAAACCTATGCCCCAACCTACTATAGGACAGGGAGTAAAATTAAACTCACCTGAATACTCGTATTTAATTTTTGGAAAATCTCATAGATTTGATCCTTAAACCCTCGGCTCAACATTTCATCTGCTTCATCCAAAACAAACATTTTGATCCATTTTGGAGCTGACAAAGAAAGTCGTACACACTATCAGCTCTAGATGCGCAGGGATACTATTTTAAGTAACAAATTATACTCTCATTGGACAGCAATACTTACAAAGGTATCTTCTGTTTAACATATCAAATACTCTCCCTGGTGTACCAACAACAATGTGTGGTGCTTCAGCCTGCAGTTTTTGCATTTCATTCCGAACATTGGTTCCACCAATGCAGGCATGACAAGTTGCTCCCATATAGTCTCCAAGTGCCAGAATTACCTTTTGGATCTAAAAGCCAAAACCTTAATTATTATCCAGTAGAATTATAGGCTCTGTGCCTAAACTTCCAAAGCATATGGCAAATATCTGGTCTGCAAATAGCTTCTATGCATGCACAATACTTAACTATTTCCAAGCTTAAAATGCAGACTGATCTAACTGCTTCATGATAAAATGCCTTTAACATGTCTTCCTTGTGCCTTGTCAAACTTGGGATCCTGTTGCCCCAGATACCAGCTAGGTTAATTAAATGATTTTAGTTAAATCATTTCCTACATTGCTTTTCATTGTGTAGGAAGGTGTAAATAGTGGAACTCTGCAATTATATCTAGGACAACTTGTTGATACTTTAGTTTTTCCCAAAGTACTGAACCTTATGTCCTCTTGACCTTAATAAAACCTAGTTTTATTAGCAAGGTTTTACTTCAAAGCCAATATAGCAGTGAGCTTTGAAAACATAGCATGCAACAGATGCATCACAAACTACTGAGACAGTCAAATGATAACATGTCACTGCAGTTTTCATGTTGCACAACTGCATTCAAACTTAAAAATGGGACAGATCTAGTCCACCCTGAAAAGCTTTGGTTTCTCAAATCTGTTAGACAACCCTGCAAACCGTACCTGCACACCCAATTCCTATTTTTAACTTTCAACAAAAACTCCCTGCATGCATGGACAATTAAAAAGGAAGGCTCTTACTGATAGGACCAATTTATACTAAGTTTTAAATTCTTCACAGTTGTGAAACCTGAAACCTATGCAACACGCAAGCAGTTTTTTTGAACTACACTATCAATACCTGTTGAGCCAGTTCTCTGGTGGGGGCCAATACTAGTGCTTGGGTCTCCTTGAACTCAATCTCCAACTGTTGCAGGATGGAAATAGCAAATGTGGCTGTCTTGCCAGTACCTGACTGAGCTTGAGCAATCACATCATACCCTAAAAAAAGTAGGATACATATTTACCGATCCCACATCAAACCGCCACTTCTAGTTCACACCATGTATTCCGTTTGGAACATTAATTATGCCCAAATAATCAAGTGATCAGCAATGAGTATTCTCTTCATTTCAGGTCAGTCCCGAAAGATGATTGCCATCATTTCACTTTAAGGAATACAAACAGGTGCTAGTCCCCCAGAAGTTATTTTCCCTTTTATGGTCCAGGTCTTTCTGGAACACTTAATCCATTTTTAAGAAGTACTAACTAGTTCTTTTACCTTTAATACAAGGAATAATAGCTCTCTGTTGAATAGCTGAAGGCTTCTCAAAACCATAAGCATAGATGCCCCGAAGAAGAGACTCCTTTAAATTCATATCGTCAAAGTTATCAACAATCTCATTCCAGTTGCTCTGTAAATTACATATAAGAGAGACAATAAATGGGATGAACAAGCTCACCTTTCCAACGTTTCAAAATCAACCACCATTTCTTACCTCGATGACACCATCAGGGTCCATTCCCTCTGGGCCTCCATGTTCTCTGCTGACAAAAATACTGCAGTTAGAGAAGATCCCTTTCCCCTGCCATCCTTAACTACACATTAAGGGAGAGCCCTATTATACAGCCGGTTTCATCTGGCCACCCTCCCCTGCACGTGTACACCCCCAAGGCAGTAAAAGCAGCTGGCGGTGCAGGGTACGGAATGTTCTGTGCGCGCCTGCCCAAAGGCCGGCAACAGGGGACGCCCAGGAAAGGCCCCACGGACGCCGGCCCTTCCCCCAGGCCGGAGCGCCAGGCGCTCCCGTCTCGGCGGCAGACCGTCTCGCGAGAGCTCCACGCGCTGAGCTCCGCCCCTTACACTGCGCAAGCCGGGGTGATTGACGCGAGCTGAGGCCTGGCGAGAGCGATGCCAACGGTTCGCAGGGACCCCGTTGCCGGCGCGGTCCCATCCGCCTTGTGGCCTTGGCGAGCGGGCGCCGCTGTCACCCTACCCCCACCCCGCCTAAAGTCGAGCACTGCAACTCGCGCCTTCCGCCGTAAATAAAGCTTCGGGCCCCGTTGCACTGTCTCGACTGCTGCCTGCGCCACCGCTTTAACTGTACCTCCTCCGTACGGGCAGGAGAAGCGGCCGGGATTTCAAAGCGTCTTCAGGAGGAAAAAAAAAAAAACCCTCCAACCACTCCGTTTTTGTACCCTTGCCTCCCCGCAATCCAGGCCTTACCCATCATGGAAGCTTCTCGAAGGGCAGAGGCGTGCAAAACCCCAAGGAAACGCCTATGAACCCAGAGCTCCCTGCCTCCACGCCGTCCATTACCATCTCCGCCGGTGTCATATGACCTTCACCACACACCACCGAGAAAGCGCCATACCTGTTATAATCCGCGGAGCCACCAGACATGATCCGAAGACCCACTCAGCGCCCGACTGGAAAGACAGCGGTACCGCGCCACCCGTTTTTTATAGGCTCGCGGCCGGAACCCGTTTTCTGCGGAGGAATTTTCTCGTCGCTCTTCGGTCATCCACCAAATTGTAATCCTGGGGTCCTTAGCTCAGAAAATATCCTAAGCGAGTGGGTGGGAAAATCCAAATTTGGTTATTTCTCGATCTTACAGGGCCGCTGGAAATCCCAGGGCCTTGGGGGAAGGTTGGGACTCTTTGCCTTGCGGCGGAAGAATATTGCAGCAAGCGGTAGCCAAACCGCGCTCCCCCCCCCCCCCCCCCCCCCCCTACGGGGTTTCCGCGTCCCTGAAACAGAGGCAGCCGGGGGAGCCGAGCGGGACCGGGAGGCGGAAGCCTGGGGCGGCTGCGTCCTGGGCAGCCGCCGCTTCCCCGCGGGCCGTTGGGGCCCAGCTCGCCGTCCGCCGCCGGCGCTCGGAGCCCGCGGCGGAGGCACGGCCGCGCTCTGCACTGGGTGGAAAATGGGGCTATTCCGCCGGCTCCCACCGCTGTTTAATTCGACGGTAAAGAGCTGCGTGGCCTTTAGCTGAGCGTTTAACATCTATTCAGATCTTAAAAGTGTGAAACTTCCTGCTAGGGAAAATGTCGGCCACCCAGCATGTCCCAGGAAATCCGGTGTGCCGTAGTACATTGTGCCAAGCGAGGAAAAAATGTGTAGTGTCCTTTGCAAATGTCTCTGGCGTAGCCAACTCTGTTCTCATGTTGCCTCTGGTCTGCTCTCGCTCTCTTTTTAAAATAATACTAATAATTTTTACGTGTGGGGAATGCCCGAAATCGTTGTGAACTTTTGCAAACGGTTAACAGCTACGGAGTTATTTTCCTTGTAATGCTGGAATTTAAATGGACGCTTCCGGCAGATAGAGCTCCATGCCCCTTTGGGACTAGATAGATTGTGATTCTGGTCTATACTGCTCATTTTTTTCCCAAAAGGCTTTGAACTTTAATTGCTTAATACCTAATGCATGTTGATTTAATGGAAATTGAGAGCAATATAACCCTTGCTGCTTAAATAAACGGCACGATTCTTTAAGCCCCAGAGGTTTTCAACTGTAGCTCTGACCCAGGCCTGGGTTAGGCCCAATGCATTTAGTCGTTTAACTTTAAAATACTACCCACACTGCAAGATATTATCAGGGAAACATTTTCTCATTAATTCAGACGGCCACCTAAAACTTGACATAATTTTTTAATCTGTATATGATAGTTGATTCTAAATACATTTTCTTCAAAAAATGTATTTGAAAATTATTATTGTGCCAGGAAGTCTGACAAAAACTAATACCAAGATGACAAAGTAGACGTGGGTCTCATTTTAGTGATGCTGCTCCTTATCCCTCCCCCTGTAATAATGTTCAAATTCAGATTTGAGATAATGCCAGATATTTTCTGAGAATGGAGGTCAAAGATCCTTATTGTCTCATCTAAAACCTACAACAACTCTCCTGGGATCTGAGAAACGGAAGGAAATACTAAATCAGAAAAATGACTAACCATTTAGTCTCACTGAAGTCTTTAGGGTGAAACCAATCAATCACAGGGTGAAATCAATCAACAATTAACACCTAATTGTTGACCTTTTTTTTTTTAGGTTTAGCACTACTGTTACATGCTGTGGAGGATTTCCAGAATCTCTTAAAAGGAAGTAAACAAGGGCTAAATTCTTGTTTAGATCACAGTTACTGAAGGGGTTTCAAGGTAAAAAAGCTTCCTAATAAAAAATCCAGAGTCAAAATCCAAACCCACAGTGCCTGCAACCCTACAATGTAATTTTTTTTTTTTTTTGAGAGAGAGAGGTGGAGAGAGAGCACAAGCAGGGGGAGGGGCAGAGGGAGAAGCAGGCTCCCCGCTGAACAGGGAGCCCAATGTGGGGCTCGAACCCAGGACCCTGGGATCATGACCTGAGCCACAGGCAGACGCTTAATCGACTGAGCCACCCAGGTGCCCCTCTACAATGTATTTCTAATGAATGCTATGTTTACCACATTTGCATGTGCTTACTAAACACTATTAGGTAATAAATGAGTTAAAGATCTACACATATTAACAAAGATTGCTATCAACAGAGAGCGTATTCTTTTATGGTTAAGATAAGCTTTCTACTTTCCTGAGATCTAAAATTAGAGCCTTCTCAAAGACAACTGCTTCTTTGCTAACCTGGATCACTGAGGCCATTTATACTCTTCAATAGCCTCAGCTGACAATTCTAAACCTAGCTAGCATTGTAAGCCATTGTTCACCAGAGGAATCAAGGAATTAGTACAGATTTATCAGTACAACAACAAAATTTTAAAAACAGTAGGCTTTATGTTGATAGTGATGGCTTCTTATAGAAAGTACCATGTATTCTTTTGAGATTCTTACATTATTTCAAGTCCATCAGTTGATCTTAAGTGATAGTTATGCGTTTAAAGCAGTGTCTAAAAAGCTACTGACATAGGCGCCTGGGTGGGTCAGATGGTTAAGCGTCTGCCTTCGGCTCAGGTCATGATCCCAGAGTCCTGGAATCGAGTCCCGCATCGGGCTCCCTGCTACTTGGGAGCCTGCTTCTCCCTCTGCCCCCCCCCCTCTCTCTCATGAATAAATAAAATCTTTAAGAAAATAAAAATAAAAAGCTATTGACATGCAAATGTTTGTTAAGGTATGTATTTTGGATCTTTAACTCATGTATTACTTATTAATGTCATTTATTATTTAGTAAACACAATATAATACATGCTTGTCCCTACATCTGTCATAAGTGTTTAAGAAGAATTGCCTTGAGCTGGACAGGGACAGTAGTGCCACTCACCTCTTTATTCAGTTGCTGGAGGAAATTCGAGGCTAGCTTCTGCCTGAATGTAGGCGGTATCCACTGAAGCAATGTGAAGGGCAGCACTCACTGACACATTCTTCACAATAACTTTGAAAACCATTTGCATAAAGATAAGTAAAGTTTAAGAGAGTTAAAGGAAATGGAGAAAACTGAGGAGGACCACAGAAGGGACTGTGGAAGCTACATAAGGACTGGGTTTAAATCTGTAAACCCAATGTTCTTAAATTCTATTATGTAACCAAGATATGGAGGGTTTTTTTTTTTTAGCTCTACCTTCATGAAGACTAAAATAAAAATACATTATTGTACTTCAAATCAGTACATCTAACACTGTAGTATGCATACAAATCAATGGGAAGTTCTACTTGAAATGTAGATACAAGTGGACTCTGCCCTCCCACCAAGATTCAGGAGATTGGATCTGAGGTGGGCCCACTTTTTATTTCGAAAAATTCAAAACCTAAGGAAGAGTTGCAAGAAGAAAGTGATGAACACCAAATCTTTGTCACAGTTATCAATTGTTAACAGTTTAGTACATTTGTTCTTTCTCAGTTTTATGACTTTTTTCTGAGCTTTCTGCAAATCACAGACATAGGAGTGATACTTGACTCCTAATACTTGGCACTACATCCTAAAAATATCATTATATCTCAAGTTTACTATTAAAATAATATCTTCAAAACTATCCATATTCAACATTTCTCAAATGTCCCAATAATGTACTTTATAGCCTTAAAAATAAAGTCTAGGACCCAATCAAGGGTTGCACATTATATTTAGTGAGCCTGCTGTCTCTTTAGTCTCTTTTAATCTAGAACAATACCCCCTGTTGGAGAAGGGATTTTCTCATTAGAAAGTCTATTACATATATATGTATAAGGTGTATATGTGTATGTGGTGTGTGCTTGCATTTCTTGTGATCCCGTTAATCTGGTTTGGTTGTTTTTCCTTTCTTCTAGGACATTCACATTTTTGAAGATTCTAGACCAGTTTGGTTTCATTTCTTTGTTTTAGAATGTCCCACATTTTGAATTTGTCTGATTGTTCCCTCAGCACTAGGTTCAATGTCAACTTTTTTTAAAGATTTTATTTATTTATTTGACAGAGAGAGACACAGCGAGAGAGGGAACACAAGCAGGGGAAGTGGGAGAGGGAGAAGCAGGCTTCCCGCGGAGCAGGGAGCCCGATGCGGGGCTCGATCCCAGGACCCTGGGACCGTGACCTGAGCCAAAGGCAGATGCTTAACGACTGAGCCACCCAGGCGCCCCCAGTGTCAACATTTTTGACAAGAATATTACATTTAGGTGGCGAAGCATCCTCTTTAAGCCATCATATCAGGAGGCACATGGTGTTAGATTTTCCATTACCCCCACGTGATTGTGATTCAGGTTAATCTACAGACAACATTTTGAAGAACACCTGCTTGTAAAACCTTGTGAAATTGTGTGTTTTATTTGAAGTCATGAAACTTTGCCAGAATTCTATATGACCAGCTCTAATCCTTTATTGGGAGTGCTAAAACTATCAACAATAAACAGATAACTATTATGGTATGTAGCATGGTGCTGGGTCCTTGCAGACATCAAGAAAATGAAAAAGGCACAATTCCCACTTTGGATCTGATAGAGAAAGGAAAAGAAGCACATAAAATTGAGAACATTTCTCAATCAGGTGATCAAAGATCAGAAAATTTGACAAAACTCAATGGAAAAACACATTCTTCTGTTGGTGGGCGGTTTAAATTAGTGTAACATTTTTGAGTATATTTTGACAATATGATGACTTAAAATGCACATGTTCTTTGACCCAACAATTCCAGTTAGGAAATTTATCCTATGCATATAATAGCACAAGAACCCAGAACTCTGCCCTTCCCTGTCTTCTGCCTCTTTCCCCATTGTCCACCCCCACCCCCTCAAAGAATGAGAACATCTATTCCTGGGCACCTGGGTGGCTCAGTCGGTTAAGCATCTGCCTTCAGCTCAGGTCATGATCCTGGGTTCCCGGGAATGGGCCCCATGTCCACTCCCTGCTCAGTGGGAAGCCTGCTTCTCCCTCTGCCTTGGAAGTTCCCCCTGCTTGTGCTCTCTGACTCTCTCAAATAAATAAATAAAATCTTAAAAAGAAAAGAACATCTATTCCTTTTGCCATTATTTTAATAGCAAAAAAACAAAAACAAAAAAAACCCAAAAACCCTAGAAACAACCTACATGTCTATCAAAAAGAGACTGATTAATAAAGTATATGCCATGCATGTTACTTAGCCATTAAAAACAATGATTTTCACTTCTAGGAAGATGGCATAGACACACTTTGCCCTATTTCTCCTGCAGAGTACAACTAAAACCCCTGGACATTATGTATAAAGCAGACACGAGAAGACTGAGAGGTAGAGGAGAAGGCAGGCTGGCTAGAAACCTTGAGATGGACATATGAGTTCTTTGGGTTTTGCTCTTCCCTCCTATGTCCCGGAACGGAACTGAAGAAGGCAGCAACCCAGGAAAGCTAATAGACACAGACCAAAAAAAGCTCTGACAGCCTTGTCTCGGTGGTCTGAATGTGGCCGAGCGTGGCCTCGGGCTGTGGCTGAGACCCGGACCACACCGCACGAAATGCTGCACACGTGCTGGGCTACCCATGGGACCCTAGGCGGGTTGCGGGGCCCTGAGTCCAGTGGGGGCTGAGCAATCCCCGAGGCACTGCCTGGGCCCTGGAATTGCCCGAGCTCTGGGGTCCCTACAAAAGCCGGCGCCGGGCCCACGTGGTTCTGGGTGGCAAACAGGTCCTTGGGGTCCTAACACCTGTTTGGCTGTCGGCTACCTTGAGGGCGCCGGGGTCATTGTGTCTTCCCAGGCTGAGGAGGTGAGTGGTTGTGTGCCAGGCAAGCTCTGCTGGTACCAAACTGACATCAGGGCGCTCTGCTCCTCTGGCCTCCATTTTTCTTCTCATGGAAAAATTCCTTTGTGTTGAGCTGCAGTAGAAGCTGGTGCTTCTCTTCCTGGCAGGCCAAATGCTTCTCTGGCAACGTTCAAATTCGTTCCTTGGTTTTCTCTGGTAACATTCTCTCCTGCAGCTCCTTTTTCTTCCTCTCCTCCTGCTCTTCCCTCGTCTTCTGTCCTAGCATCCTGTCCATCTCCTGCCATGTGTGCTCCCCCACTACAGGATGGGATAGGGCAGCCCCTTGCCCGTGGCGGTGGAGAGCTGGGGGCACTCCGGGACATGGCTGTGGTGCGGGGCGCCCAGCTTTCTCACTGAGCGCCAGACTTGGGATGGGGCTGCAGCGGGGCAGGCGTTCCAGGAGGATGGTCCCCGGCCCGGGTGGAAGCCCAGCCCCCTGACTACTGGCCCCCGGGGCATCGTGGACAGCCCTCTATCTAGCAGCCAAGGCTCAACCTCATGCAAGGAAAAACCTCGGCTCTCTGAAATACTCTGTTAAAGGGATGAAAAGACAAGCTACAGCACGGGAGAAAATATTTGCAAACCACCTATCTGACAAAGTACAGTAGTCCCTTGAACAACACGGGTTTGAATTGTATGAGTCCACTTATACGCAGATTTTTTTCAATATAGTACAGTACTGTAAAATGTATTTTCGCTTCCCTATGACTTTCTTTTTTTTAAGATTTTATTTATTTGAGTGGGGGAGAGAGAGAGAGAGGGAGGGAGAGAGAGAGCATGAGTGGGGGGAGGAACAGAGGGAGAAGAAGAGGGAGATGCTGAGTGCAGAGCCCGCCACGGGGCTCGATCCCAGGACCCTCAGATCGTGACCTGAGCCGAAGTCAGATGTTTAACCGACTGAGCCCCCCAGTCGCCCCTCCTTATGACTTTCTGAATAACATTTTCTTTTTTCTAGCTTACCTTATAAGAACACAGTATATAATATATATAACATACAAATTGACTATTTTTGTCAATGTGTGTCTAGTGACTATATTTTTTAAAGTTTATTATTTTTTTAAGTTTTTAAAGGTGACTGTTTCTTAAAGTTTATTATTATTTCTTTTTTAGTAATCTCTACACCCAATGTGGGCCTCACACTCATGACCCCGAGATCAAGAATCACATGCTCTTCTCACTGAGCCAGCCAGACGCCCTGTTAATGGACTATTCATGTCATCGGTAAGGCTTCTGGTCCACAGTAGGCTATTAGTAGTTACGGTTTGGGGGCAGTCGAAATTTATGTATGGATTTTTGACTGCATGGGGGATCAGTGCCCCTAACTCCTGCGTTATTCAAAGGTCAACTGTACTAGGGAAGCTTGGGTGGCTCAGTTGGTTAAGCATCCAACTCTTGGTTTTGGCTCAGGTCATGATCTCAGGGTCAGAGATGGAGCCCCATGTTGGGCTCCATGCTGGGCGTGGAGCCTGCTTAGGATTCTGTCTCTTCCTCTCCCATGCCCCTGCCCCCTCTAAAAAAAAGAAAGAAACCAAACTACAATGAGGTATCACACACATCTAATAGAATTGGCTAAAATAAAAAACAGTGACAATACCAAATTCTGGCAAGGATGCAGAGAAACTGCACCTCTCCTACATTGCTGGTGGGAATGTAAAATGGTACAGCTCCTCTGGAAAACAGTTTGGCAGTTTCTTACAAAACTAAATGTGTAACTATCATATGATGCAGCAACTGTTACTCCTAGACACGTACCAGAGAGAAATGAAGACTTATGTTCACACAAAGTCTTGTGCATGAATGATCATAGCAGCTTTATTTACAATAGTCAAAAGCTGGAAACAATTCACATGTCTTTCAGCTGGGGAAGAGTTAAGTTGCACCACATCTAGCCATGGAATACTACTCAGTTGTAAAAAAGAAGGATCTATTCATCGATACACACACAACCTGTATGAATCTCTAGACTATTGGACTGAGTGAAAAAACCCAATGTCAAAATGTTACATACTCTGTGATTCCATTTAGATCACATTCTTGAACAGAGAAAATTACAGAAATGGAGAGTAGGTTAGTAGTTGCAGAGGGGTAAAGAGTGGGCAGGAGAGAAGTGGGTGTGGCTATGAAAGGGCCACAGGAGAGATCCTTGTGGTGACAGAAGTATTCATATCTTGACTGCATCATTGTCAGCATCCTGGTTGCGATACTGTTCCGTAGTTTTCCAAGATGTTCCTTACCGTCGGGGGAAACTGGGGCAAGAGTACATGTGTTATTTCTTACAACTGCATGTGAATCTACAATGATCTCAAAATAAAATTAAAAGTTTAATTAAAAAATAAAGAGAATAATTGCTAAATGTATCCTGGTATTCTGGGTTAGATACTGGTATGATAAAATGACAGTGGAAAAGAACAAAATGAGGTCACTAGATCTGTGTGCACCAGTTTGGAAAGATGTTCAAAATGTACTGTAAATGGAAAAGGCTCGTTGAAGAACATTATATTTAGCAAGATCCTATTTGTGTTAAAAATGGATAGATATATGCAGAGTTTTATGCAGAGAACCATGCTATCTTAGTCTGTTTGGGCTGCCATAACAAAGTACCATAGCCTGGGGGGCTTAGACAACAGAAATTTATTTCTCACAGTTCTGGAGACTAGAAGTCCAAGATCAAGGTGCCAGCAGGGTCCATGTCTAATGAGAGCTCTCTCCTTGGGTGGCAGATGGCAGCCTTCTCACTGGGTCCTCACTTGGCATTCCCTAGGTGCATTTGGGCAGAGAAAGAGAGAGGAAACAAGCTCTCTGGCATCTTATCTATAATTATTTCAATAAAACTTTCTCAGAAGGAAACTGATTCCCTCTAGAGGAAGTACATAAATGAGAGAAGAAAATTTTTATTTTTTACTTGACGTGCTGTTGTTCACTTTATTTTTTGTACCATTGGCATATATTACATCTGTAATTTTTAAAACAATAATTACAATATGATATGGACTGACCTGTGCTTCTCCAAGTTCATATGTTGAAGCCCTAACCCCTAGTGTGACTAGATTAGGAGATAGGGCCTTTAAAGAGGTAATTACGTTAAATGAGGTCATAAAGGGGGGCTCTTCTCTGAAAGAACTGGTGTCTTTGTGAGAAGAGGAAGACACTGAGGGTGTGCATGCACAGACGGAAGGCCACGTGCACACACAGAGAAGGCATCTGTCTGCAAGACAAGGAGAGAGGCCCCTGAGAAACCAGACCTGTGGACATCTTGATCTTGTACATCCAGCCTCTTGAACGGTGGGAAAATAAATTTGTGTTTGTTTAAGCTGCCCGGTCTGCAGCATCTGACCATGGGAGCACTAGCGGACTGATGCATGTCATTCTTCAGGTTCAAGAAGACCCAGCCGTGTCTTGCTTAATATAAAAGATGTGTAGGGCATGCTTTTTTTAAAAAAATATAGAAGCGCATTTCCTTTACCAATGAACTAATAATAGGCTTGCTTAGAAATAATTTGTTATGTGATTTAATTTGTCAGAGTTGGGCCACTTTCTCCATCCCTTTTATCTCTTAAAATTTACTTACCCCCTTAGGGTCAGCTCAAAAGCCTCCTCTTCCTGATTACCCTTAAAATGAAGTGATTTCCTTCCTTGGACTCCCATAGTCAGTAGGCGGTACCCCCCCCTTAGGACAGTCATCATGTTCCAGCTTATAGGTAGTGTATGTGTCTCATCTCTTCTAACCGGTCAGTAACCGCCCTGAGAGGAGGGACTGTGTCTTACTCATCTTTGCATCTCCCACAACAGGAAGGCCAATGTTTTGATGTTTGCATGAGTTTCTACTGCTCTTGTAACTCATTACTATGAACTTAATGGCTTAAACCAACAAGAAATTTATTATGTTTTAGTTCCAGAACTCAGGAAATTGAAATAAGTCTCACAAGGCTAAAATCAAGGGGTCAGCAGAGCTGTGCTCCTTTGGGAGGCCCTGGGAAGAATCTGTTCCTTGTGTTTTCCAGCCTTCAGAGGCTGCCCACCTTCCTTGGCTCCTGGCCACATCAGTCTGGTTTGGGGATTAAGATGTGGACATCTTTGAGGGGAGGGGGCATTAATTTGCCTGCTACAAACAGCCAATCAACTTGTGGAATAGTGTATAAAATAAGTACTGAGGGGAGACAGTAAACAAATCATTAGAACAGAAAAGAGTTGATCCAAAAAAGCTTCTAAGAAGTTGTGAATTTTGATTCAAAAATGGCAAAATGATTTTTTTGCTTCTTTGATTCGTAGACCAAACCGATTAGAAGAAGAATTTTTCATTGCTAGCAGTAATTCCTACACATATAGTAAGCACTCAACTATTTTTTTAATGAATGAATGAATAACTAGAGGAATGAATAGTAGGACTCATAGATGGAGGACTGTTATCTGTTTCCTACAGTGATTTTTAATGTTGATACTCTGATTTCTTTTAGAGGGTATATTACTCCTTGTAATGTTACAAGGAGTAATATGAGTACTATCCACATTCAAAAAGGACACACCCTGATGTTCCCTCCAGCTTCTATGCCAATTTTTATCCCCTGGACTTGTAAGGCCTTCATTTATTTGTTGAAATGGTGATAATTTACATACAAGTAAATTTATGTAAATAAATTAACATACAGGCTTTCAACAAGGAGCTGTTTTAAACTGTCTAGACTGTAAAACAAATTGCAGTTCTACTTTGCAATTTCATAATCTTACTTTTTAATGGTACAACTAACACTTTAAAAACAATAAAGGACATTTAAAAAGTAAAATTTCTCCTCACGGTACTACATTAGGGGACAAAGCTTAGTGCAGCCGAACATTTCCTTCTGTTTGGTGCCCCGTTTGTTGCTCTGGGTCCGGTCACTTCTGTCAATGTTATTTGTATGGGGAATCTGCCCAAAGTGGAGGCTGGGTCTGGAGCGCACAGGCTGGGGGGTGGTGGTCCTCAGATCCAGTCCTTACCTCTACATCTGGGGTGCACTAGATGTAGAAGTGAAGCAGGAAGGCATTTACAGACCTTGTTGCCTTGGTATAAATCCAGCCATTCAATTATTCAGGTTTCATGATTTTTGCCATACTTGAGTACCATCTGAGTACCATTATCTACCTGATATTTTTACAAGTTCACTGGCATTTACTTCACTGGAGTAAAATCATAGGTTTAATTTGTTGCATTTTTCTAATACTGATTAAAATAATTACATAACTATCAAAATAAATGCATGTCAATACACTCCATCTGAGGATTTCTGACTCTTTGGGGATACACTGCTACAGACAGACTTCAGGCCTACTAAAATCTGTAGTCCTTGGCCAGACTATGGCAGAGGCCAATTAGATCTTTGTTTCCAGAGTTGAATTCTGAATGAGAAGCCTGCTCAAGTCTGTGACTAGCCAGATAAATATTAATTGTCAGTTGTTTTTGGTGAAAATTATTTTTGATTATATCAATAAAACTTGGGCAAAAAAAGCAAAACAAAACAAAAACCTTCTAGAACTGCCATTCTGCTATCTTCCTGACTCCCATTTAAAGGCTGAGGCAAAACATAACTAGCTGGCACTCTCTGAGACTATCTCTGTTTGGGAAGGTCTTCCTTTTTTTAAAGTAATCTCTACACCCTACGTGGGGCTCAAACCCACAACCCCGAGATCAAGAGTTGCACACTCCACCAACTGAGCCAGCCAGGCGCCCCTTGGGAAGGTCTTCTAGTCCTCCCTGAAGAGAGAAGATAGTCAAAGGGTAGTGCCCCCTTGCTGAAGGCTTTAATTTTTATTTTCCTTTAACATTTTTTGGAAAAGTAACTTTAAAATTTTACACTTACACTTGATTTCAGTTTTAAAAATCACATAGGTTATAATGTCATTTAATAAGCTTTGGAGTGGGGCACCTGGCTGGCTCAGTTGGAAGAGCATGTGACTTTTTTTAAAAAATTTTATTTATTTATTTGAGAGAGAGAGACAGAGATAGCAAGAGAGAGCACAGTGGTGGGGGGAAGGGAGAAGCAGGCCCCCCACTGAGCAGGGAGCCCGATGAGGGACTCCATCCCAGGACCCTGGGATCATGACCTGACCTGAAGGCAGAAACTTATTAGACTGAGACACCCCGGCGCCCCATGCATGTGACTCTTGATCTTGGGGTTATGAGTTCCAGCCCAACATGGGGTATAGAGATTACTGAAATAAATAAAAAACTTTAATAATAATAATAATAAGCAGCTCTGGGGCAAGCAACCTATTATGACCTGTTATGACACTGATCTATTATGTCAAGTACTTGAAATTTTCAGAGTACCAGGCTGGTCTTTATCCTCCACAATAAGTTAAGAAATCAGGGATCAAGAATATGTATAATCCAGGGGCACCTGGGTGGTTCAGTCGGTTAAGTGTCCGACTCTTGATTTTTGGCTCAGGTCATGATCTCAGTGTGTGAAACTGAGCCCCACGTTGGATTCCGTGCTGGATATGGAGCTTGCTTAAGATTCTCTCTCTCCCTCTGCCTCTGCACCTTCCCTCCTTCAAAAAAAAATTTATATATATATATAGTCTCCAATATACATATATATATAGCCAGATTGTACATATGTGTATATATGTACAATCCAGCAATCCGGTAATCTCAGGAATAAGGGGACCAGATGGGTGGAGAAAAGGACTTATTTAATTGTAATGTATAAGGCTCTATCTCTAAAGGTCAACAAGAAATACCAAAAATTTTCCTGGATGTCCAATGCTGCTCACATATGTTTCCTTCACTCATTCATAGTTTGATATCCTGTCTATTGCAAAGCAAATACAACTTTGCAGTGTTTCTTTAATATACAGAATATGTTTGCAGTAGAAAATGGAATTGATTCACTTAAATTGGAGTTGAACTTTGATATCTTTGATTTAACATAATCAATCTTTCTACATAACCTGATGTCTCTTCTGTTAGTCAATTAGGAAACCTCAGACCCTGTGTCTAGCTGTCTTCTTGTTGGCTGTGCAAGTGAAAGAAAATAGTGATTCTAATAAATGTACATCTAAACATACCCTAAAACCCGGACCCTGGACCAGGTGAGGCTGTGGTAACCTCAGCTGGCAAAACTGCCTCCAGAGGCAAAGGAGATGCTCTGGATGGACCCCCTGACAAACCAAAAGAAGTGAAAGGCAACCTGCTGATCCTTTGGGTACCTTCGGCGGGAATCTGCACGTCTTCCCTGCCTGTCTCTAGTTTGGGGTTAGTTGCTGAATCTGTTGGACTCACTGAAGTAGAAAATGAATGGAGCATCTTTCAAATGAACTAAATGTGGTTTCCAGGTTAAAAAGTAGAGGCACGGAGTGCATTCGTATATGAGTTTAGATTAATCAGATCAGAGGCTTTCTGATAAGACAGAGGTATGCCTGTGGGACAGTGAGAATCACTCTCAGTGGGGTACGGATTGAAGCATAATGACTAAATTCTCTTTTGGGGAGCCTATTTTCCAACTTCGGTGGCCTTCCTTCTTTGCAGGACCCTGATTCCTGGAGGTAAAAACTGTGGAGGGGGTTGGATGGTACAGAGAGATTAAATGATTTATCTTGAAATGATTGCATAGGAATGCTCTGCTCAGTGGAGGGAGATGAGGAGAGTTACCTACGCAATTCCTTAGGTCAACAAGTATGAACTGAGTTCTCGAAGTTTCCCAGGGAACTCTGAATAATTCAGTTCATGGATCTAGGTAGATGTTTTAGGCCCCTAGAGGCATCAACAGCCCCACCTTTGCTCCATCCTGACCTCTGCCTCTGAGAGGGGCTTTTTGTCTCTATATATTACAGTCTTGATTTTGGGTTCAAGTTGGAAGATGCCAAGAGCTAACTAACATAAGGGTAAAAAGTCTGGTTAAAAAGACTTAAACACTCAAGAAAATTGGAAATGAGACAACAGCCCACAAAGCTTCTTAAATTGGAAAGCAAAAGGGGAAATGATGACAAAATTAACAGATGGGAGAAAGCTTAGTCCTAAATGGGGAGTGGGGGAAGCCAAGAGCAACCCAGTTATGCTGCAGAACAGCTGAAAGCCTCAGGAATTGGAAGCATCAGGTTCCTTTGGACATGGGATGTGAGACTAAAACACAAACACGGGTTGAAAAATCCTTTGCAAAAGCGGTTAGAAACCACCAGCGTAGAGAGGAGCAAGCACATTTTTGTGCTGGGGTGCCTCCAGACAGTTGAACTGCAGTGGGGTCCAGCAAGGACCAGCTCTCTGCCTGCCCTGGATTAGAACCCTGGGGCTGCAGAGAAAACTCAGGAGTAGAAATGGACAAAGTGACCCATCAGGATGAAATTACTAGAAACCTCCAGGAAGTAAAGGAGGAAAAAGAAACCTAGGGATCAGGAAAGCCCATGGGCCCATTAATGAGACCTTAGAGGGACTAGGAAATCCAGAGTTTCCTACAAGAACGGGAACTCCTGGAACGTGAAGAAGGGAGGAAGGAGAATCATGTCTGGTCAACAGCAATTGGCCAGGGTCTCAAGCACAGGGCCTGAAGAAAAATGGCAACAATGTCTCCAGATGCTCATCAATTTGCAGGATTCACTTTCTGCTCTTCCCGAGGCCAACCAGAGACCAAAGAGCAAACCTGGTCCCGTCCTTATGAAGAGGACCTTCGCAGGATCCTGGGGTACAAACTAGAGGACAACAGCTTCTCAGGTCCTTCTTATGCACATACGGCTGACCTCCCACCTCCTGAGCCCAACCCCAGGCCTGCACCATTCGTATTCCACATGTGATCTACCTGGAGGGTCCTCAGGTACCCGAATGCGAGCCCTGGGACATGCAAACTCCAAAGTCAAGTACATTCCTCTTTCCTGCCTGTCTCCTAGCAGGCCCAGCGCCCAACAGAGGCCTCAGCCTCTTCTGACTGATTTAGATCCTGAACTTCAAGAAAATTAGAACCTGAATCCCATCTCTTTCCTTTCCTAGCCCAATGCAATGAGAATAAATGTGACATTAAATGAAGACAAAAGAAAAAGACTTCAGGAATTCCTCCCCTACCCCATATAGTTAGGCAACTTTCCCTCCTTCGCGCTGACTAGACGTTTATTCTCCAAATATACTGAAGGAGTGTTTCCGGATTGAGGGTCCTCATGAAGGTACACTAGAAATTTGGTGTTTAATGCAGAGAACTGTGGTGTCACTGTCTTGTACTGTTAGACTTGGGGAAGGGCCAAGTTCATACTGAAAAGTCTACCTATTACCCCACAGAGAGGGTTTTCCTATGCCATCGGGATTCATTTCTCTGTTCTCTTTGCAGCCACATCACCAGACATGGCCCAGGCCTACCACAGGCATATGGGGGACAACCTATTCTGTTACTGTTGGAGCCAAATCCAGAGTTCAGTTTGGGTCATATGAAGTTTGATATTCAAGTAGGGATGTTGACTAGGCAGTTATATAGTATACATGAGTCTGGGGACCCAGGGGTGGGTGCAGAAGAAATCAGGTCATAAGATCTCAAGTTGACAGTCATTAGCATGTATATGACATTTAAAATCCCTGGACTGAATAGAGTCAGTGAGGGAGTGATGTCAAATTATAAGAGACTGGGTGGCAGACTGAGTCCAGAGGCACTCAACATTGAAAGGTCAGCAAAAGAGCCAGAGTCCACAAAGAAGTCTGAGGAAAGGCCAGTGAAGTAAGTGACAAGCCCAGGGAATACAGGGTTTCAAGGAAGTCATGTGCAACTGTTCAAACGCTAATGAAAGATCGAGTCTGTGATTCAGAACTGACCACTGGTTAGCAAGATGAGTGCTACTGGTAAGGTTGACCAGGGCAGTTTCAGTGGTGGGGATAGGAGTTTGATTTGTGTAGATTAAAGAGATGATGGGGAGTTCAGATTCCACAGGTAGTGAGCTGACAAGATCTCAAAATCTCCCTACAATAACTCCCAGAAATGCTAGATAAATTATAACAAAGACTATTTTAAATTCATAGATGAACTTGCAAGGAAGAAGGGATGTTACAGATACCCACAATGAAGAAGGGGGTGAAAATGGGACCAGTAAGCATACAAGCTGACTCCACAGCTACCTAAGGGTTTAACTGGTTTAGGAACTGGGGGGCTTCATTTTTAAAACATTACCTTTTTATTTTGGAATAATGTGGGGTTTGCGGAGAAGTTGCAAAGATAGTACACAGAGTTCCTGTACATGCCCCTCACCCCGTTTCCCTCATTGTTAACATCTTGGAGTCCAGCTCCTCAGAGGGGTTTGGAGTTTGAATTTCTTTTACCAATGAACTCTGCCAAACCCCAAAGTGAGAACTTAACATAAGAACGTGTCCCAGTGTGGTGACATCTCAAGACTCCTGGCAGAATCAGCAGAGAATGGATCTGCCAGGACTCTTTTTCACCCAGGGCACAATGGGTTCTCTGGGCAAGAAGCAAGCATGGTTACAGAGGGGCTCCTAGTCAAAACATGGACACATATGGAAACAAGGCACCACGCATGAGAGTCAGTCCTTACACCAAGCGGTGGGATTCAGTGGCCATGAATGCCAGATGACAGAGAGGCTATTTGAATGAGAACCTGAAATAAGAACATTTAAAATGACTAAGATCTACAAGACTTGAATCCCTAAGAAAAGAATGAGACACGGGGAGGGGGAGGTGTGGGGAGGGAGAGCAATTCAGAAGGGGCTGGTGGGTGGAGACCAGAGCTCCTCCTTTCTCTAGGTCTTTGCTCTTTGTCTCCCCTTCATGCCCCTCCCCTCCTTCTTTCTTTTAATCACCATCAAAACGGGAGAAGAGCCCCAAATCCTTTTCTAGCTTAATAAAGAAAATTCACAGGTATTTATAGCTTTCATTAAAAAAGAGACAATCATTTAGATATTATTATCAGACCGGTAACTTGCTAAGAATGACAGCCAGCAAGAAATCAAACTTGAGAGGCTAAAAGTAGCTTATACAAGACATGGCAATAGTCTCTCTCTGAACTACTGTAGTTCCAACTCACTATACAGTTGTTCAGCCCCTAATTCCCGGGGAGTCAATGTTGGGCATCTGTACAGGTCCCAGGTCTCAGGGGACTATATAATTTGACAACTTCCGTCTGCTTACAAATTCGATCCTTCGCGCATTCAGTGTTCTGAAACACCTCTGAAGATGCTCTGATGTGAAGGGCTTGCAAGTGTCACTTCCACTGGGACATCTCCATCCTTTGTGTCCCACTGAGGTCTGGGTTTATGTCAGTGAGGTCGCCGTCACAAATTCCTCTAGCTGCGTACCTGGAGTCTAGAGTCTGGCAGCTTTATCGACATTCCCCGTCAAATAACTTCTAATCACATCCAATTTATCTTCTAGCAGTATCACTTCTCCTTTCGTTGCTGCACTTTCATCTTTGTTGGACAGTTCTCTTTCCATCACCCATTTTTGTAAAATGTCCTGTGGGTTTATTACTGGGAGACACAGTGTCTACTGTGTTGTTGTGTCCAGATTGGATGGGGGCCACGAAATATGGGGCGACCCGATCGGGTGGAAGTCAGCAGTGGAGCAGTGAAAGGATTCACCCAGGGCAGAACAAAGGAGATAGAAATTTCTTGAATACACTGCAACGGAGGGGAGTTGGGGAGCAAAGGAGAGACTGTGAATAGGCAAGGGTGGGGTGGGGGTGATGTAGTTAAGTGGGGAGGGTGAGGAGGTATCGGAATGTGTGGAATTTTCCTTTTTTGGTCTGGGTGTAAGTAACCCATTGGTCAGCTAGGGTTTATGGATATTTTGCGGTGGGTCACCTAGCCAGCCTGTTTGTATTCTGCCAGGGGGCTGGGGGTCACTGTGGGCCCTTCTACCTTAGTCAGGTTTCCATTGTTCAAGTTAGTTGGCTAAAAACATCCTCTACAGCATCTACATGCCTGGCAGACTGTGTGAACTGAATAACAGACGCACACTGACGACTCATCAACACACTTTGAAAGAAGAGATGTGATTGGCCACTAATCAGGATGCACATCTGTTATTTCCCTAGTGTTTCCAGGACTGTGAAATTTGTACTATGTAACTACTCACAGGTAATATACTGTGGTAACTGAAATTTACACTGCATTGTTGGGGGACTGGTCTTCATTCAACTACCAAAATTTGTGGCTATCAGAACCGGGCCACGTAAGGATTGCCAGTATTCATTTCGTGTCCAAAAAATGATCAAAGTGGTTTCCGGCAGAAAAGGTTATCAAGATAGAAGTTCTACATTAATTACTTTGTAGTCTTTGGAATCAATTCACTCAGGTCAAAAGGTGGCTAAGGTCCAACCTTGGTGCACAGGAAGGTGAGTCAGTACTTACAAGAGAGAAAGTACAAGGGCACCTGGCTGGCTCAGTCTATACAGCATGGGACTCTTGATCTCGGGGTCATGAGCTTGAACCCCCACTGGGGATGGAGATTACTTAAAAAAAATAGAATAAAGTTTGACTTAAAAAAAGAGAGAGAGAGAAACAAAGTACATACAATCGAATTCCTGAGAAACACGTTTGAGGCAAGACCCTTCTGTTAACGGTCAGGCCGAATGTCCCATTGGGATTTTCTTTATTAGTTCCTTCTTTCCCTCCCTCCTCTCCCTTCTCTCCCTTTAATCATCAAAACAATTCTTTTAATCAGATTCTTAAAGTTTCACCTTTAGCATCACCCATGGCTTGCGCCAACACAGATTGCTGGATATTTCCATTTCTAACACGTTCCCAGGTAATCTGACTTGCTGGTCTGAGGACCACACTGGGAGAACTACTGCTTTTGGTGGTAGACTCAGGAATGGAATTGAAATTTTTTCAATTAACTGGATAATTAACAAAATATTTGACTAGTAAATCATTGTGGTCAAGTGATGAAACAGATAAACAGCTCCCTCAGGCCATAGTTTAGGCAATCCGTTAAGACAAATCCTCAATTCTCTAGCATCCTGCTTTTTCCATTACAGATACAAATGTGCCTTCTCATACATATGAAAATTTAAAAATCTTCAGGATACAATCTAGCTATTTTGAACATTTGCAAAAATATATGTGACAAAAAGTTAAGAACTGAAGACAAAAACAAAACCAAAAACCACAAACTTTTGCTGTAAACAGAAAGAAACAATATGTTCATGTTCCTACTAATGGCTTGCTTTTTGAATCAAGTGGATTTTGAAACATCATTTAAAAGCCCACAGGAAATCGGAATAATGTGATAGTGTAGTTAATAGTATTATATTATGTATTATAGTATCTTATGTCTACTATTGTATTATACTATACAATGTTGATTTCTTAGTTTCGATAACTGTACTGTGATTAGATAAGATGTTAACCTTAGGGGAAGCTGGGTGAAAGGTGATATGCAAGAACCATTTTATTTTTGTAACTCTTCTGTCAGTCTAAAATCAGGTCACAATTTTAAAAGTTTGGAAAAGCTCATTGGAAGAAGAGAACTCTGATGTATGAATACTTACACATTAAAAAAAGTTTGTCTCTGTGAAAAACTACCTGGGTTTCCTCATTTGTCTCTACAGAATAGTTCAGTTGCCACGTTCTTTCTACTTCACACGATCTTAGGCTACTTTCTGAGAGTCTGAATGGACTTTACCGGGACGCCAACTGAACTTTGGGGGAGGTGTAGAAAACGCATACTGCAGCAGTTTTTTGAAATCGGTAACATCTCACGATTATCCTCCTCTTCTAAAAATTTTTATTTTTATTTTGTAAATAGGTAACATATCTATAAGATTTAAAGTTTAGAGGTGCCTGGGTGGTTCAGTTGCTTAAGCATCTGACTCTTGATTTTGGCTCAGGTCATGGTCTCAGGGTCATGAGATCAAGCCCTGTGTGGGGTTCCACACTGAGCGTGGAATCTACTTGAAATTCTCTCTCTGCCTCTGCCCCTCCCCCTGCTCACATGTGCACTGTCTCTAAATAAATAAATAAAATCTTTAAAAAAAAGATTTAAAGTTTAAAAGATACAAGAGTATATACAGTGAAGAGTCACCTCATTCTTGTCTCACTGTCACCTAATTATTCTCTTCAGATTCAGCCAATGATATTAATTCCTTCTGTATCCTTTAGATATATATGTTAATGCATAAGTAAGGAAATCATGTCTAATTTACAGGAAATGAGAGATACTTTACTTTTCTGAATCTCTCTCTCTCTCTCTCTCTCTTTTTGCTTAACGTATTTGGAGATATCATTTCCATATGAGTACATGATCTTGATCCATCCTTAGGTCTGCATTGCATTCTACAGTATGGTTACACAGTTCATTTCACCGATCCCCTTCAATGGACATTTAGACATTTCCCATCTTTTGCTATTACACACAACATTGCCGTAAACAGCTTTGTACCATCATCATTTGCACATGAGCAGATAGATCCTTAAGAAGAGCAGTTCAAGGGTCAGGTATGTGAAATTTAGAAGAGGGTTATTTTATTATATGCACTTTTGGATAAGCAAAAATACACACTGTACAAAAGGTAAAGGAAAAGGGTAAGTGGTTAAAAAGAAGTCTTTCTCATACCCCTTTCCCCTCCAGCTGCTCTCCCCAGAGGTAACCACTGCTACTTGCTTCTTTGCCATGAAGAGTATTTCTGGCCATTTGAATCCAGTTTTTCCAAGATCCTTGGCCAGTGAGTGGGATGTCCTATAAGTGCCCAAAGCTTCTGAATTTGGTGTCAAATTGTAGAAATGGATAATATAGGAAAAAGTAGCCTGAAGAGACTGCACAGTTGATAAAAATAATAGAAAAGGTGACCAAAAATTTTAAATGGATATTTTATAACAGCCAGACAGAGGTTAACAGTGGGAAAAAAAATTCCTTTAGCAGTGAAGAACCTCTGCTGTTTTTATATTGTGTATAATCATGAAGTACTCAAAAACATCACAGGGATCAGGATAAATATTGGCACACTTGTGAAAAGTGCGAGTATACATCCAGAGCTGTGACAATTTTTGCCACCATGTCGGAACATAATTTAGGCAAAGAGCTTTTACCTGCTTCACGTTGACAACAGATGACATATCCAGAGACCAATGTTCTTTTCCCAAACTGCAAGCCATCTCTCCTCCATTATAAATAATTTAAAAAATTTCATTAAGCTTGATATAGCTCTGATGTGTGCACATGCATCCATATATACTTATATAGTCATATAAATTTAAATGACAATACTTAAAGCTTTAAAACTCTAGGCTTTAAAACAGCTTTATCAAGTCTATCATAATTTGATGTTTATATTTATTTTGTCTCAACTGAGTATTCTGAAGGAAAAAAGTATTCATGCATAAATAAGAATACATATATGAGAACATGCTTCGGTGTTGTGTAGGAACTATACATTTTATTTTTTATTTCTCTTTGTATTGGAAGACAAGCTTCCATGGGTTTCTCATAGTTCTGCACATCTTAAGAGCAGAGGCAATGGCTAACTTTTTTCTGGACTATCTTTCAAGGATGTTTGTACGATGAACAGCCCTCGCAAGTAGAGGTTGTGTCTCCTTCCTGAGTAAAGGGCACTTTTATTTACTGTCCATTATAAAAAAGATAATGTCTCCTTCCAGCCCAAAGGTCATCAAGCAGGCTTACTGCTCATTATAAAATATTTGTTTTCTTAAAACTTGGGGTTCCTCTCCTGCTATGCAATCCACTGTGTGTGCAGCGCAGGTCTCAGCTGACCCCCTTTGTGTCACCCTGTGAAACGCTGGGATTGCTGTGTGTAATGTTGTCTTGGACTCAGGTGTCTTGTATCTTCTGCCAGGATCATGAAACTGGGGGGGGGGGGACTAACTTGTAGCTTGAAACTAGAACAAAATGTTAGATTATTCACAGTTGTAACAGTTTTAAAAGTCCCTAGGTAAATGTTGAGTATTAACTAAGTATCTCAATCATCTCTTAGTTCAAGGTTCCAAAGACAATTATGGATTAAAAAATATTAAGTTGGCATTAAAATTCAATATAACACCAGGTTTCAACTTTTATCACAGAGATATCACCTCTTCTAAGTTTACACATCAGGGTAAATGGACGAACTCTGCAGGTTCTCCTAAGTTGCCGTGTTGTCTGAGGTTTATGAGACTGGTTTCCAATGACACCTGTTATTCAAGTAAAAACTAAATCCAGTTGCATGCCCATATTTATATACTTTAAAATATTAGTGTAAAGCAATAATACTTTATAAGTCAAGTGTTTAGAATCTTGCAACTTGCATTTAATTTAGCATTTTGTAAAATGCTAAACTTCTCACATGAAATTACATATTATGTGTTTGGATTTTCATTTCTCAAATGGCAAAACCAGGACAAAATATATAGCTGTCTTTCACAGCCAGAATATATAAAATGATTTATCAAAGTATTTGAGCAGTATCACATAAACTTGACTTATATTTACTTTTTATTTGTATATTTTAAAAGTAGCATGAAAACCCTATAAATAGTGGTTAAAGTATTTCTTTTTTTTTTAAAGATCTATTTATTTATTTTAGAGGGGGAGGGAGAGAGAATCTTAAGCAGACTCCCCGCTGAGTGCCTGAGAACAGAACCCAACAGGGGCTCAATCTCAGGACCCCAAGACCACAATCTGAGCTGAAACCAAGAGTCTGAGGCTTAAACTACTGTGCGACAGGTGCCCCTAAATGGATTTCTTAGAGTCTTTTCAATAGGAAGCTGTGTCTTTATAATTAAACATTTTACAAATGAAAGGGCTCTCCGGCATTTGTCTTTTCATCCCCTTTTTATAACTACAAATTGTTGGTGAAATGTCAATTTGCCTATCTCTATTTTTTTATTTTATAATTGAAAGGGACACCAGGTCATTCAATGAAAGCTAAAATTTCCTTTTTCTCATCTAAAAATGTTGTTGAGAATGTTTATAAGAGAAAACACTAGCTATACTGTTTAAATTTTTATTATTACTTTAGTTATCTTAATATCATAATTTATATATTTTAACTTTATTTTAATCAGATATAGTATTAATTCTCATATAAACCTAAACTTTTCCTCTTGGAAGTCCTCAGGGGAAAAAAAAATCCCTTTTAAGTTGCTATCTTCTTCCTCTTTTTTTTAAGATTTTATTTATCTATTTGACAGAGACAGCAAGAGGGAACACAAGCAGAGGAAGCTGGAGAGGGAGAAGCAGGCTCCCTGCTGAGCAGGGAGCCCGACATGGGGCTCGATCCCAGGACCCTGGGATCATGACCTGAGCTGAAGGCAGTCACTTAACCGACTGAGCCACCAGGCGCCCTCTTAGTGGTCTTTTGAAACCAACTCATTAAACTTGAGATATTTTACTGGACTTTATCTTTTAATTTCCTCCACGGCTAAGTTATCCTGTATAATTCAAAAGCTTCTGTCAAGGGAGGCTCTTGTTCTCTGGTGTTTGTGGCAGATCCACACTAGGCCTCCAGGAACAGACAGCTTTCCCTGCCAAAGGCTTCAGAAAGGCTGGCATCCCTTTGTGAATCCCACATCCTCCTGGGTACATAAGAACTTTCATATGGGAAAAAAACCCACAACCAGATAACAAAGGGAATTAGTAAATTCTCAAGTAAAGGGAAATTGTACAGCAACTCCATAAGAGCAAGGAAAAGAAAAGACAGAAATGTATTCATTAAAAAAGAAAGTGGGATGCCTGGGTGGCTCAGCTGGTTGGACAACAGGCTCTTGGTTTCGGCTCACATTGTGATCTCATAGGTGGTAATTTCATGGGTGGTGATCTCATGGGTCCTGAGATCGAGCCCCACCTCGGGGCTCTATGCTCAGCGGGGAGTCAGCTTGAAGATTCTCTACCTCTGCCCCTCCTCCACTCGTGCACGCTCTCTCTCAAATAGATAAATAAATCTTGAAGAAGAAGAAAAAGAAGAGGAGGAGGAGGAGGAGAGCATTTTCTCCCAGCGGCCTTGAGTTTCCTAGAAAGACCTCCACCTATGCATTTATCCTCTGGGGGGCAGCAGTTCCCTACAAAAGAGGAAAGATAACCTTGGAAAAGGAGCTTGGCCTCCTGACCTTGTTCATTCCACTTCTCATTTTACTAGTGAGGGGAAACTTGCTTCCTACCAAGGTTGGAATCTCCCAAATAATCCTCACTCACTGGAATAAGATTTAAGCTGAATCACCTCTCAAGTGTAGAAACACGTATTCAAGAAGTAAAGGTTGTTGGTCCTCCTTCTGAGTTAGCTACTAACAGATGGGTCTCCACCTATTTTATGGGCCCACCTTTTGTACTATTAGCCACAGGGCAGTACTGTAAAAGCAACAACAAATACCATGCTTACTGAATTTTCTTACCCACTGCAATTTTTTGGCAGTATATCACAATTAAAAGTATCCACAGGGGTGCCTGGGTGTCTTAGTTGGTTGAGCGTCTGACTCTTGATTTCGGTTCAGGTCATGATCTCAGGGTTGTGGGATCGAGCCCCAAGTCAGGCTTTGTGCTAGGTGCAGAGCCTGCATGAGATTCTTTCTCTCCCTCTCCTTTCGCTCTCTCTCCGTCTCTATAAAAATAAAATAAAATAAAATAAAATAAAATAAAATAAAATAAAATAAAAAAATCATTAAAAAAGTGGTTCTTTATACAAAAAAGAACACACAGGTGAGCGCTGTGAATTGTGTAAGACTGTTGAATCACAGATCTGTACTTCTGAAACAAATAATGCAACATATTTTAAGAAAAAAGAAAAAGAAGAAGATAGCAGGAGAGGAAGAATGAAGGGGAGTAAGTCAGAGGGGGAGACGAACCAGGAGAGATGATGGACTCTGAAAAACAAACTGAGGGTTCTAGAGGGGAGGAGGGTGGGGGGATGGGTTAGCCTGGTGATGGGTATTAAAGAGGGCACATTCTGAGTGGAGCACTGGGTGTTATGCACAAACAATGAATCATGGAACACTACACCAAAACAAATTATGTAATATATGGTGATTAACATAACAATTAAAAATTAAAAAAAAAGAACACACATACTAAGAACCTGAGAGAAACATTAATAGGGAATTTCACCATTTAAATGAATATTTAAATATAAATAGCCTCAATCTTTGTTCTACATTTTCCTCTCGTATGTTCTGGCTTTTACTTATTCATATTTATCTTGCACATATATGGAACATAAAGTCATTTTGGGGTGGGTAAGTTTTCCGAACTGAGCAGTAGCAGATGTTCAAGATAGACCAAATGCAGGAAAGCGGCATCTGCTAAATATAATTTTAGGGCAACTCTGAGTCAATTATTGCCCATATCTTTCTCCTTTTTCTCTTGGTCCATCAGGTCCTAGATTGCTTCACCACATAATTCTAGGCTCTTGGAGGAGGATGCGCCACAGCTGTCCTTTTGTCGTGCCCTTCTACCGAGCTAGAAATCCTTCCCAGAATACCTCTGACTTCCGGCCTCGACATTAGTGCTTCTGCCTGAAATGCTCTTCCCCCTTTGTCTGCCCCAGAACTTCTACTCATCACTCAATACTCAAGTCAAGTGCCCTGTTTCTGTGTGGCACAGTCATTGGTGGCTAGGAGCATGGACTCTGTGGTCAGAGAGACCTGGGTTCAATCCTGCCTCTCCTCCTGACACTTGCTTTGTGATCTTGGCCAGCTTATCTCACCTCTCTGAGCCTCAGTTTTCTTACCTGTAAAATGGGTTCATAGATGTGAGAATGGTATGGGACCTTCAGATGTTAGCACATACCAGGCAGGTAATAAATGGTAACTACTACTATTTGTCACATCAGTGGTTTCAACCCTGACCTACACGTTAAAATCACCTGCAGAGCTCTTGAAACATGATTTAATAGGTCTGAATGATGTTCTTAGGAAGATATTTTCTAAAACTCGTCCAAGTGATTCTAATGTATAGCCAGGCTGAGAACAGCAGTTCTGAAAGTATGGTCCCTGGACCAGCAGCGCCAATATCTCCCGGGAACCTGTTAGAAACTCAGCTCCAGGTCCCCACCACAGATCTATGGAATGAGAAACTCTGGAAAAGGGTCCCAGCAATCTGGGTTTTAATGAGCTTTCCAGGAGATTCAGATGCATGAGAACATTTGTGGATCGCTGTGTTAGACTGTAGGCTAAAGGCACGAGCTGTGTTTGTGTGTTCAGTGCCATATTCCCGGGGCTTAATGCTTTGCCATATACAAATTCAGTTCAGTTTAGTTCAACTCAGGAAACGTTCACTGAGCACTAATTTTCTGTTAAGGCCCTGAGCCTTGGCCCTGGGAATACGATGCTGTATGAGACAGGTCCTTGCCCTACAGTTCGCTTACAGCCCTAGACTCAACTCTTCTCTCTGATTCTCACTGTCCCTTAAGCACACCTCTACCTACCACTGTAATTTTCATGCTGATTGATATATATTTTTCTAGGTCTGTGTCCCCCACTAAACTGATCTCCTTAGGGCAGGAACAGCCTTTACTCATTGTCTTGGGAGATGCTCAAAAGAAGTTGCATTGCTGGGCCTGGGTCTGCTTTCGAAAGCAACGGAATGTGTTCCCCTAATGCAAAATGATAGGAGAAAAAAGGTTGGTTTGTCTGTCAAGGTTTGATCAGGGAAGCAGAACCACCATGAGTATTATGGTATAAGAGTTTTATCTTAGGGATTAGACTTTACACTGTTGTCAGAGGGGGTAGGGAAGTAAGATCCAGGGAAAAGAAGTTGGAGGATCAGAGAAAAGGTACTAATCAGGCTTCCTCGGGTATTGTGCTGTTGGACAAATCAGAGCTCTCAGGGAAATCTGGACCAGCACATCCAGCCTCAGAGGGCCTGGGATGGGGAGTTAGTGAGGAAATCTGCAGAAGGCTATTGTGGCCTCGTGTGGCTATAGGTCAACCTGTCCAGCGGCAGGAAGAGAGCTCCATGCACAGCAGGGGAGGAGGCGGGGGTCGGGGGGACAGGCTGGAGCCCTTCAGTCCCCCTGTGTCCTCACTCAAGCATCTTAGCCCACGGTGCCCAAGAGCAGTGGCTCTGCCTCACTCCACCTTCTTCATCACAGACAAATTTCTCTTTGGAGCAACTTTAACCTAGAACCATATAAGACGGGGCTTCTGGAAACATAATCCCTGCTTAGGCAAGTTGACACAGTACTAAA
Source organism: Callorhinus ursinus (assembly GCF_003265705.2). NCBI lineage: Eukaryota > Metazoa > Chordata > Mammalia > Carnivora > Otariidae > Callorhinus > Callorhinus ursinus. The sequence goes on from NW_027397063.1 coordinate 70,868,894, forward strand.
TCACCCAGCTGGTAAATAGTACTTACCCCAAAAGCTGGCACTTACATTTTTCCCCCCAAGAACTACTATTTCATCCATTTTCCCCCCAACATTCAACTTTAACGATAATATCATTCATCTCCATCTCTCCACCACCTTAGCTATATTAATTATAGCTATAAAATTATAATAATAATTTTAAAAACTGTCCTTCTATGTGCCTTCCAAAGTGGCCCATGTTAAATGCCTGGCAAGTTTCTGAAGGAAAAACCATGTGATTGGCATAAAGCTGAGCACAATCAGAGGTTGGAGTGTCTCATACATGTAAGAATGAAGGCAAGAAGATATGACTCATTTTGGAAGGAAAGCAAAGCCCATAAATACTAAAATAAAAATTCCTTGATCTCTATCCGTGGCAGTTTTGGCAATGAACCGTGGGGTTCCATTTAGTAAGAACCCTAAGAGTCAGAGACTTGAAGTCAAAACACAAAGGAAGTTACTGATTAATACAAAATGTGTTTGCCAATTGCTCTGTAACCTCCTGCAACAAACAAACAAAAACCCTTATCCATGTCTCTCCCTGAAAAGCCTACCTGGTCCTAGAACGTTATCTTGGGCAAGTTATACTCAGTTTCAGGGGCCACGCTGCTTCTGTACTCGACTCCTTACCTCTCCTCCACATCTCCTAGTAGGCATCACATGTATACCCAACACCTACTAATTGTTCCACTTGGTGTCTGTAGGCATATTACACATCCAGGACCCAAACTCTCAATCTCTGGGTTCTTTTCCTTCATAGCTTCCAAACGCTTTCTTTATGTCATTCAAGCCTAAGCTTAAGTACCTTTTCTTCAGAAAATCCCATCCCACTCACCCAGTCAAACCTTCTCCCCAGCTTACATTCTCTGGTGCTGCTGTATTTCCCACCTCTCCCAATAGAAAATAAAACTCACAAGGACATGTATTGCCATCCCCTTAGAACCTAGAACAAAACAACGTGGTAGGCATTCAAAATTTTTGAAAAAATGAGTGAAATCAATCAATCAAATACTAACAGCTATATGAAATAATTTTTTAATTACAGACAGCTATATATGCTCTGAAGGAAAAAATAGTGCGGGGGGGTGTTGTGTTTGAAAACAAAGCAACTATGGGGGGTGGTGAATAGGATTGTCAGAGAAAAATCTCTTTGAAATTATAATTAAGACTTCAAGAATGCGGGGGGAAGCTGCCTTGCTTAAAGCCAGGGGACACACATTCAGTGAGGAAGGACAGGAAGTATAAAGGACGCATGGTGTGAAAGAGCCTTTCGTATTTGACAATTGTTGGAAGACCTTTGTGACTAGAGCACTGTGAACAAAGAAGGGAGTGGCTGGGGGCAAGGATGGAGGGATGAGTAAGAGGTTGTTATAGGGGTTCTTGTAGATGACCATACGGGGTTTTAGTAGTATCCTCAGTGAACTAGAACTGCTGCAAAGCTGTAAGTGTGGGAGTGGCAGGATCTTGGCTTTTCATTTTATTTTTTCTATTAAGTTTTAAAATTTTAACTCCAGTACAGTTAACGTTAAGTGTTATATTAGTTTCAGGTATACAACGGAGTGATTCAACAATTCTCTATATTACTCACTGCTCATCATGATAAATGTCCTTATTTCAACTATTTTAAAAAAATATTTATTTTAGAGGGACAGAGAGAGAGCAGGGGGAGGGGCAGAGGCAGAGAGAGAATCCTCAAGCAGACTCCCCGCGGAGCACAGAGCCCGGTGCGGGGCTCGATCCCAGGACCCTGACATCAGACCTGAGCCAAAACCAAGAGTCAGATGTTTAACCAACTGAGCCACCCAACTGCCCCTATTTCATTACTATTAATAGCCATGATAAAATAGTGTGATTTCCACCCACTCAATATGATACCATCTCCACATGCCAGACAAAGAAGACAAAAGATAGGAAAGCTGTCGTAACAAAGGTCTTTTGCTAGATTCGGGCTTCTGGCTCACTAGTAGAAATGGAAGTTAAGATTACTTTCAGAGAATAATTTCTTCCCTTTCTGTTCTTCCTGTCCTTTCTAATCACTTCCTGTGATGACAGTTTCCACAAGCTTAGTCCACGAGTAACTAACGATGCTCCCCTGTGTATATGGCAGGGGTCACAGAAAGCAGAGTAAATGAAATTATGAGGTGAGACAGAGGAGGGGTCTATACTCCACTTGTACATTGATTTCATATGTTCATCCAGCTACTGAAATATCTGAAATGATGTGCCTTTTGGGTCAGTCTGTTTCTTTGTGAGTCACTGGAAAGCACAGACCAGCTCCCTATTTCCTTGCTTGTGTCAGTCCATCCCCTTAGGCACACTAGACTGGAAAACTTTCTGTCATTTTTTATTTATTCCTGTCCTTCATTCTTCAAATGTAGTAATTTGTTTGTAAGTCTTTGAAATGCCATTCATACCCATCTTGTGCTCTCCGTTCTTATTGGGACAGTGCTAGAGCATGTAACACTTACAGTCATCCATCTGACCATCTATCCATCCCTTGTGAGTTTCATGACCCTCCTGTTTCCAAAAAGACTTAAAAGAGTTAATAAAGTGGACCAATGTAAACCTGGATAATTAAGATTAAAAAGAGAACAGAGGGCGCCTGGGTGGCTCAGTTGGTTAAGCGACTGCCTTTGGCTCAGGTCATGATCCCGGAGTCCCGGGATCGAGTCCCACATCGGGCTCCCTGCTCAGTGGGGAGTCTGCTTCTCCCTCGGACCCTCTTCCCTCTCGTGCTCTCTGTCTCTCATTCTCTCTTTCTGAAATAAATAAAAAATATTTAAAAAATTTTAAAAAAATGAAAAGAGAACAGAGAGGGCCTAAATCAATTGTTCTCACTGTTTGATGCATTGCAAACAATGGAGAATTTATGAAAAATAGTGATACTCGGGAGATTCAGATTCAGATTGTCTAGAGCTCCCTTGGTGATTCTAATGTGCAGCCAAGGTTCAGAACCTGTGGGATTGGACATGAAGGAGTAGATATTACCAGCCACTTGCTATGAGCTGATTACAACCTCTGAATCCAGAGTATGGCTGCAAAGACAAAAAGGGACATATGCTGTGTTCAACACCTCTTATTATCTGACAAAACTTTTTCCCCCAGAATTAGACTCTAAAAGTAATACATTGTGTATTTCCTAATAATGCAATAATAGCTACCCTTTATTTTTTATTGCAATCTCTACGCCCAATATGGGGCTCGAACTCATGACCCTGAGATCAAGAGTCGCAGGTTCCACTGACTGAGCCAGCCCCTGATAGCCCCTGAGAGCTACCCATTGTTGACTGTTTGCCAAGTGCTAAGCATTGTGCCAGTTGAAGGAATCAGCTGTTTTAAGTCTCACAACACATCTATGATGTGAATATATTATCAACCTAGTATTTCAGATGAGGAAACTGGGGTCTTGAGGAATTAAATAAATTGCAGCTTTTGGACTAACTGTAGAATCCGATTCTTGACCACTTCCTGCACTGTCTCTGATGTGAATGCACTGGGCAATATCTCCAGTTAAAGTTGTCCAAAAGACAGAACGGTGTTCAAATGGAGGTTCTTGTAAAATAAAGGCTGAAGGAAAACAGTTTAACAAAAGCATTTATGCAAGGTATTGAGAGGATATTTTGCTTTCTGATGGACTTCTTATAGGGAAAGACACCAGGATGCCTCAAAGAGTGGGCTGGTATCATGTCTGCATTTTGTCACAGGGGACTTGGTGAGGTCTGGCCTCTCCCACAAGGCCGGTGAACAGAGCAGCTGCAGAAGAGCCAGAGCTTGGGTGCAGGACCTACTGGGATGAGACCAGCAAGCCTCAAGTCTCTTGGAACCAGGCTTAGAGGCAGGAAATGGAAGATGGGGTAAAAAGCCAAGAAGGGCATCTTGCTTGAGCTGCCAGGCGTAGACAACATGAGGAAAGTCGGTTAGACTGGGCAAGAGGAAATTCCCACACTGTAGAGAAGCATGAAGGGATGAAGTGTATGGTTCTAGAGCCAAAGTCAAAAATATGGGTGTGCCTTTGGCTCAGGGGGGAGGTGGGGAGGGTGCAGATATTTTAAAAAGAGTAAAAGGTGGGTGCTGGGTCACAAGAAACTCATGATTATTTTATCTTAAAAAGGTCCGAAGTGAAATACTTCATGTTGTTGAGTAAAATGAGAACTGTAGGCTTTGCATGCCAGCCCCGAGTGGTCATTCTTCCATTAGGGTGTGACAGACCAGAGATACCAGGGATACTGCCTTGAGTCCACTCGGTCTCACTCTGACGAGTGCTCCCCAGAATCTTCTGAATAATGGGTCTTAAACACTCTTTCAGCACATCTTAGCTCAAGAAATGTAAAAGGCACTCCATGGCTTACTCTGATCTGAATTCCCAAGTGGTCTTCATTTTCTCTCTCCACGTTGGTCCCTCCACCTCTTCACACCTTCCTATCATATTAGTCAGGCTCACTCACTGCTCCCCAAGTGACTGTGGCTTGGATTAAAATGTCTGTTCTATGTGCTTTAGTCTTGACTGCTCAAAGTGATTGCCAGTTCTTTGAAGGAAAGGATTCATGGCTTTTAAAATCTCTCTTCTTCTCAGGACCTTGTGCTAAGCAAACGGAAGAGCCAATCCTGCACCTGACTCTATTACCCTGAGTAGTACCAGGGTAGTAGTACCAGCGCCAGCCTCAGTGAGCTATTTAATAAGGGTTTTTGGCTTGAGATAATGATCATCTTGGAATCAGAAATTATCTTGATGTGTTTTTTGTAATGACAACATTGATAACAAAGCCTCATTATAAAATGGCATAGTGCAGTTCAAAAGGTTTGAATGCCAGTTCTGCCACATATTAACTGTGTGACCCTGGGCAGGGTGCCAAGAGTTACAGTTTCCTCATTGTAAAAGAAAGGTGATCATGGGGACCTCTGAGGGGTTGTGAGGATTAAGTTATACACCAAAAGGAAATTGTCTAGCACAGTAAATGGCTATCATAGGCATTTAATTCATGTGTTTTACTACAGAAGATTTAAAATCCCTATCACTTTCTCTTCTACTGGATTTTCTTTAAATTTTATTTTATTACGTTATGTTAGTCACCATACAATACATCACCAGTTTTCGATGCAGTGATCCACGATTCATTGTTTTCATACAACACCCAGTGCTCCATGGATTTCTATTATCTCCTTTACCCAGATCAGAAAGTTAATTTAAAATTTTTTTTAAAAACTTTTTTTGTGGTTAGGTATTTTCTAATAATGAGAAGTTGGTAGCCATCCCATTAACACAAGTTTTTTTTTCTTTTTGGTAATTATCTGGATCTTAAAAAACAAGAATAAGACAAATTAGTCTTCCGTTTAGGCTGGGAATCAGGAGAAGGGAGAAGGGAAGGTGGAGAGTCCTTAGATTGCTGGTAGAAACATGACCCACTAACTGTTAATTTAACAGCCATGATTAAGTTTTGGTGGTAAGGAACCTAACTCCTGCCTTGGTTAGTAAGAATGCTCTAGAGCTGGGCTATGAGTTTCCATGACAAAGAGTCATAGCACTGGCTCTCTGGTCTACTGGACTTTGCTGTAGGGTGGGTGTGGCCAAAAGAAGACCACCATGAATTCACCAGGAATGAGAGCATCAGGACTGAACTTTATTTCACTCAGCAACAGAATAGTAGAATGGCATCCTTCTCTTTAACTTTTATCCCTTCTTCTTCTCCTTCCATGCAGGGCTGGTGACAGAGGTTGTCGGGGCTGTTGTGGCAGGCATGAAGATTCTGCCCACTGGTCAAGAGACCTTGCTTTCAGATGCTGGCTCTGCCCCTGCCTCCTGAGGTCGGCCCTTGTACTCGCAGGGCATTAGGTGCCTCTGTAAGTATAGTAAAACTCTGTTAGTCTGTTGTTATCATTCAGTAAAAGAAGAGTGAAGCAACCATTTGACAAGACGAGACTTTTTCCTGACACCATTGGTTCTTTATTTAAAAGTACAGATAATATTTGAAATGAAATAAAAACTCAGAGGTTCAAATGCATCCCATAAACTGAAGTAGCAGTGAAACATTCATCCACAGGTAAGTGTAGCTGTTTAAAGCCCTAGCTTGTTTCCCTAGGCAAAAGCGCAGCAAGGGTTATAAAATACACACCTCCCTCATATTATAAGGCAATTAAAGACAATCATATTATTCTCTTTTGCAAAAACCAGTGCTCTTCAATGTCATAGCAAAAAGATGATATGATCATAAAGTGAGGTTAGAGAGGAATTTCCTCATAAAATTTCTGAACGAAATTTGCATCACACCCCATGATATTCCCTTGTCAATTATTTAAAAAACGTTTTCCTTGGCAAGACTGCCTCTATATTACTTTCTCTGCTTTCCATCCTTATCACTAAACTCAGAGTTGCTGAAAGCTCAGGATTACTCAATATAGCGTGGGCAACAAATGAACAAACAGAAAACTCCCATTTGAAAGCCTTGTTGTAAAAGGTACTTAATGAGTAAATGGAAATGACTGACTTACAAGAAACCCTCTCACCTAGAAAGAGAATTATCAGGACAGCTTTGTCAAGTGGGAGTAACTATTTGATATACTAGTCATTGTGGAAACTGAAAGTCAGTTAATTTACTTCCCCTGTCCTCTCTTTGGCCAATCTGTCTTTCTTTCCTGCTGTCCCTCTTTAACCTCTAGAGGTTTTATTATTATTTCTTTTCCCATTAAGAAATTCAGCATTCAATCTCTTGACTTCCCTTATTTTCACATGTGTTCAGGGACCACATGCCGCAGTTTATTCAGAATGTCAATAATCTTTGTATGAAAGTCCATGACATACATTTTAAGGTACACATTTGTTGTCAGAAAAGCAAATTGCCATAGGTCATAAGGCACATGAGTTTGTCCATTTTCTGTGTTAGATAAGAAAACTTGTGAGGAAGACCCAGAGGGAATTTAGGATTCTGCACACGGTTATACGTCGTCCATAGAGATTGACGATGTCCCCATTGCGAGTCTCACCCCTTCTCTCTAAGCTGTTCTGAAGCTTCAGGGCTTTTGTTGTGTTATATCAGGATATTTAGACAATGGGGAGAGGAATGATGAAGTGTTAAAGACTCACGGCGGCATAAATTAAAACAAAGCATCAGTGAGATCGAAATCATGAAATTCTTTCACTTCCACAGCTGGCTTCATTCCATTAACTGGCTTCCAGGGGCGTCCGGGACATTTGGGGGAGGTTTTTTCTGGAAAGTCAGATATCAGGTTAAATGAAAGGCTATTTGGCTCTATCTGGATGTTAGGGATCCAATCATCATCACTCTCTGTGGGAGCTGGTGGCTTAGGCATCATGGCTGCAGTGAGATCTGAGTCCTGAAAGTCAGGCACAGTAGCCGCTATACCTGGCTGGGCTAGGGAAGGGAGGGGTGTTGGCCCTTCTGTCTTCTCTTGCGTCTGTGCAGAAGAGGTAGTACTATCTTCAGAAGAACTTGCCAAATGCTCTGTTTTCCAACCATTGTGCTTTCCATTGTTTTTTCTTTTATTTTTATATTTTCCATGGCCTTGGCCACGTTCATGTATATGTCCTTGGGCTAGGCCATGTTCCCTTTGATGTCCATGGCCAAGGCCACGTCCCCTGTGGTACCCATGGCCTTGGTCATGCTCATGTTTATGGCCATGGCCAAAGCCATGTTTTATTTGCTTGTAATGGCCCCGGCTATGCCCACGAGTGGGTCCTTGTTCTTTTCCTGAATCCCGCTCTTCACCTTGTACAGGTGCCATGGAAGTGTGGGGTGGACTTACAGTTGTTCCTTCTTCTGTTTTCTCCAAGGGTACTGATCGGAAAGGTGAAAAACCTGGAGGCCTTTTCATCAATATGATCTAAACAGGACATATTAAGATGAATGTGTTACTGTGAAAACCATACTATCAATGAAGAAAGAAGGGACTGAGTCCTGGCAATGCTATCTTTCTTTACAATGGGGCAAATCTATCAGACTTCAAATACTATATTAATATTCCAGAGAGGATGAGAATGAATATTTTTTCCTCTTTGGTTGCTTTTATAATTTGTGGTTATTGATTATTGTTCTTAATACTCTAAGCTGGAGAGTTTTTCCTTCATTGGGAAAAATTGGGTGGTGGTACTACATAATCCCTAGGGTACCTTCTAAGCCCATGGTTATATAAAGCCATGACACATTATTTATTCATTGATACTGTTTCTATTAGCACAATTACTCTTTTTATCCTAAAAGGCGCTAAGTGGCTTTATGAGCTGAATATCTAGGGAGCATATATTCACAACTACTTTGTTTCATTGAAACACATTAGGAATTGTCACCAGCTTGAAACGCAGTCTTTGTATAATGTTTCTATTAGACTCTGTACATACTGACACATGGCAAAAATGTAAATCAGGAAAAAGTAAGAAGAGGCAAATTGCACTGAAGATACGGTCTTGTGGATTTTTTCCACCTACACTTTCACTACCTGTGAGAATGGGATGGTCAGGGGCAGTGTTTGGTGGTACAAAGAACATGGTTTGGAGAGTCAAACAAGTCAGACCCTACTAGGAATCAGCATCACAGCGAATAGGGTGGGCTCTGATTTGATCTAGACTTGAATCTGAGCATCACCGGCTTCATTTTTCTCATCTGTAAATAGGATAATAACAGCACCTGCCTCATAGAGGTGTCAGGAGGGAAATATGTGTGAAGCTCTCAGTACAGTGCCTGGGACAGAGAGTACACTTGGTAATGTTATTATTCACCCTATGACCTCAGCATCTTTGTAATTTTTAGGATGTCATCCTTGGCAATGGGGAAAGTCTTACTTCCCAGGGATCTTTTAAAAATTAAAAAAAAATGATGCAAACTAATGCTTCCTGAACTTGAACATGGGTATGACCTCCTCCCCCCTCCCCACTGCCTCAGGGATCATGTTAAAAATGCAGATTTTGAGTCAACTGATGTGGAGTGGGGGCTGAGATCTGTATTCCTCCCGATCTCCTTGGCTGTAAGCAGTGAGCATGGGAGAGCAGGGCCTCGTCTCAGGCACACCTTGCGGGTGCACGGGCTAGCATGGGCCCTCCACAGCAGGGCCTGCACTTCACCAAGCGAGGGCCCCCTGCCAATGGGATGCTGACAAGGCATGGTATGTAATTACGAGGACTGCTGCTCTCATGTCTAGCCATAAAGAGGTCAGCACAGAAATGTGAACGTTCTTCCCCATTTTAAGAAGATAGTCTCCCAATTCATTTAAATAACAGTTCACTTTCAATCCTCAAATATGACTTTTCGGAATGAGCAAAGTTGACCCGAGCTGACTGTAATTAGAATCATACCTTTTTCAGTGGCTGACAGGTGACAGTAGGGTAAATTTTTTTCTCCCAAGGTATCACAAAAACATCGGCTTTACATTCTAGGATTTGCTATCCATGAAGACAGAAGCCAAAAGAAAGAACAGTGTTGTTCGTGTGATGCTTAAACAAGTATAAAATATCAAAAAGGTTTCCAGGGAGCAAATACACAGTTGCGTTACTACTCACTCCGTATTTATTGATCTGGCAACTTTCTGCCAACTCTTCATTACTTTCCTTGGAACACATGGTTTCCCTGGCTCTGAACGCAATAGAAAATTTCTGTCCAGCCACCACCTGGATAATTAATTAGCACAAAGTAGGAGCTTAATTAATATTGTATAATAAATCGTATGTTTTCACTCTAAGAAGTTTTTGGGGAGAATATTGACATTTTAATTATATACTAAACAAATGAGAGTTACACAGAAAAGTACAAATGTTTGACAACAAAACTTTCAGTTTGTGTGCATGTGAAAAATATTTGGCTAATGACTGGCCTCATTTCCTTTTCAAAAAGGGGGGAAGCAAGCTATAATTTCTATATTTATATTTTCCTGAGTTTTATTGTTTAACAGCTGCAAAAGTCACGAATAATTCAAGGGCTCAAGTTGTAATAGAATCTAAGAAAAGTAGGAAGAAAAAGTTAAATATTTTTTTTTGAAATGCCTTATCATCCTGCCAAATCTTAGGTCGAGAAATACTGAGTTGGTACCACTATAGAAATTATGTGATTAGAAAAATTATTTGGATTTTCGAGCTCGCTTCTATTTCTTTTTTATATTAAGAATATGCTTTAATCTTTAGCAACAACCTTAATCATTCCACAATGCTGTCTTCCATTAAGCAATTTGTGGCCCAATTTTTTTTTTTTTTTTTTTTGGTCTAGAAGAAGCACACCTCATTTATTTATTTAAGAAATTAAGCTCATGTTTTTAAACTACTCTGACTTCAACAAAATCCCAGGGATGGCTTTTTAAGTCATTTAAAAATGCCATATCTTATAATTCTTATACCCTGAAAAACACACTTGATAAAAATGTTTTTACATTATATATTAAAAAGTTGACGTGGTTTCTAGACCAAGTTATTTGGTATTTAATTCTAGGATTTAAGTGTGTGTGTGTGTGTGTGTGTGTGTGTGTGTGTGTGTGTGTGTGATGGACTGACTATGTCCCCCACCAAACTCATATATTGAAGCCCTAACCTCCAATGTGATGGTATTAGAAGGTGGAGGCTTTGGGAGGCAGTTAGATTTAGATGAGGTCATGTGGGTGGGGCCCTCATAATGGGCTTAGCATCCTTATAAGAAGTGTCTTTAGAAGGGTCTTATAAGACCAGAGCTCTCTCTCTCTCTCTGAAGTTGAAGACACAGCAAGAAGGTTGCCATCTGCAAGCCAGGAAGAGAGCCCTCACCGGGGAACTGAATTGGTTGGCTTTTAGACTTCTAAGCCTCAGGCACTGTGAGAAACAAACTCCTGTTGTTTAAATCACTCAATCGTTGATATTTTGCTATGGTAGTCTAAGCCGACTGTGTGTGTATATGTGTGTGTGTGTGTGTGTGTGTGTGTGTGTGTGTGTGTGTGAGAGAGAGAGAGAGAGAGGGAGAGAGAGTGGGACAGACAGATTATGTAGCTGTCAAGAGAATACATCATACATATCTGTTGACCTAGAAGGATGACCATTATTGAAAAAATGAAGTTATAGGGTGATAGTACAATCCCATGTTTATAAAAGCAAACCTTAACAGTCTTCCCTATCTCTTTATACTTTGTAAAAACACGGGGAAAGCCTGATGGGAGGCAGATGAGAAAGGCAGAGTTGTAGGAAGAACTAAGCTCCTCTTCCTCCTTTCTTGGCATTGTCTTGCTGGGTAAGCATGGTTAAAATCTTAAGAGAAATATAATAATTAACTTTTAAAACTCCAAGTGTATGTGTAAGTAGAGAGGAAGTTTCTAAGAGGGTTTTAGCATCTATACTTCAGTGATCAAAAATTTTCTTGCTTATTTCAGGGTATACTTTAATCTAATTTTTTGGCCTTAGAGTTGATCAATGTGATGTTGCCTAAGAAAGTTGACAACATATAATGCAACTGACCGCTCTCTTCAGGGTCCAGAGGAGAGAAATGAAGGAGACCTAATACCATCTTCTGTTTGAGGGCCTCAAGGTCATATCCATATATCACCATCATCATCAAGTGTCCATTCTTATCAGAAGTCTTCCCTGCTGAAATCCACCCTGTCCAAGTTTTGTTTTTAAAATGGAGAACACTATATAGCAATATCAGATCTAATGGCATTTAAAAATTAAAATTAATGAGCTAGACAGATGTAAATATTCATCAGATCTCAGGATGAGGAAGGCCTTTCTTAGGGGAAGAGCAGAGGAAGGAAACCTAAAGGAAGGGGAAAATGTCTAAATTTGACTAGACGAAAATGAAAACTTATTCTCAAAATTAGAGTAAATAAAGTAGCAAGGCAATTTGGGAAAAATATGACATAGGATCAATAAAAAGTCTAATGCCAAAACAAATGTGCAAAGGACATGAACAGGTATTTCAGGAAAGAAGTTAAAATGACCATTTATCCTGGGGGAAAAAAGTCTACTTCATTAATAACCAAGGATATGCACATTAAAAAAGCAATGCAACATCATTTTTAATCTTTCATGTTGACCAAGACGGAAGCCAGTGATGAGGCCTGCTGTTGGCCAGGTGTGGGGAACATGCAGCCTCGATCACTGCTGGTAGGAATATAATACGAGATCATCAATCAGTGTCTTATACCCAGTTGGTGTGAATGTAAATTGGCATAATTGCAAATAATTTTGTAATTTGGCCATTTGCATTAAGTCTTAGACATATACATATTCCTTGACATCTCCAAGATTTTGTCAAAGGAGAAGCACCTTGATGTGCACACACAGATCCTTGAAGTGTATTCATCTGAGCAGAGGCAGGGAGGAACGCTGACAGAGGGGGGGCAGCAGCAGCAGGGGCGGGGTGAAATAAGGGACATGTGACGCAAACAGCAACCACTCACATGCGAAAAATGGAGGATTTAAGAAGTTCGCGGTTTCTGAAATAGGAATAGATATGCATCCACACAGGACTAAACACACAAAGCCAAGGCAAGACTAAAACTGTAAAAGAAATCTTTAGCAATTTGGCAGATTGGTCATTTGGAGCTTGGCTCTTAGCAAATTCATCTCATGATAAATTGAATTTTGGTAAAGGGGCCGCTTCCACTAAGGCTGCCTTGAATATCTATGTCGGAGCAGTCAAACGGCTCTCTCTTTAAAAACAAGCATCAGTAATGATCTATCTCTTAAAAGTAAGTTTGAAATCTTCACAATATTCCAGATTGATTTGGCCATGGAAGTTGCCTTCCATTCACAGTGTTACCTCCTGTGGTTCCCTGGCCTCCTTAGCATAAACAAACACGCATATACTCTAGAGAGTTGATTCACTAATTTACAGAGAGAACTGGAACTACCAAGAAGACTAAATATTCATGCATGGGAATGCGTGGTTCTCCTCCTGACAGCAAATCTTGGACCTTTAATAAATGGCAGGGCACTGCACAACTCCTGCATCGTTAAGAACAAGGGACAGTGGGAAGAAAGCAGAGAGGTGGGGGCCAAGAAGAGTTGACGAACAGGAGCAGCATGGATTAGCGTCTTTGGGGAGGGAGCCCCATGCCGGTCCCCTGCCTGTGAGACCAGGGAGAGGGGGCTGGCCTCGGGGACAGGAACAAGCACCTGAGTAGAAGACAGAGGGTCAGGTTTGATTTACTTTAATACTGTTTGTTTAGAGGTTTTCTTCCAGTCATAAAACTGGAACAGGAAATTGGAAAGATGAGCATAAATAGTCTATTGTGCCGTCACCTAAAAACTACCACTGTGAATAGTCTGAGGCATTTCTTTCTTTTTAGTATTGTCTTCTGTACTTTTTAATAACATAAGCGAGGACAGAATGTATGTTCAGTTTTACGGCCTCTTGTTTTTCCCTGCATATTTTAGCAGGAGTCATTGCCCACACCAAGAATGCCTCACAAAGATGCTTTCAAATTACTGCTTAATACTCCATTGTACGGATATGCCAGATATATCAAATCATTGCTAGATTATTGATCATTTTGACAGTTTACCTTTTTTGGGGGGGTTTATAGTTAAAGCTACAGTGAATATCACTGTATATAAAGACTCCCTCTAGTTTATATTTCTAGAAATTAGAAATCTGGCTCACTCCTGAGCCAAAAGTATGAATTTTTTTAGTGCTATTTCTTTCACCAGATTATAAGGATCATGTTGGTGTGGTGTACCAGTTTGGTTCTATTTTGATTACTTTTCTTTAGCTTGTATTTAGGGAAGCCAGTTTTGAGGTCTATCATAGGACTCTGTCCATGAATACACTGGTTATAGGCTGCTGGAGTGGAAGGACTCTGGGCTCTGTTAATTCAGCCACTCATTTTTTTCAGATGGGGCCACAGGGCTGAGTGAGTCTGAATGACTCCAGGGTCACCCAGCGCAGTGGTGGTGCTGTGGTAGAGCTGGGTCTCCTGACCCCCAGAATAGAACACTCCTTAGCTTTGATTGACAGGGCATGGCAAGAGAGATGAATCCCCAGAGGGTACGTCTATAGGAGCGAAGGGCACCCAAGGCAGAGGAGAAACGACATGCGGGTGAGAGTGAAGAATCTGGACAATGACAGACCAAAGGGGCTGAGCCCAAGGCACTAAGTGATGCTACAATGAAAATGACTCTAGAAACGCAGAGAGTAAGTTTTGCTTTTCCTAGCACTGAATTTTGTTAATTATATAATAGTTGCTAGTATTTACAGAGCACTTTGGAGTTTGAAAAGCGATTGACATCTATGTTCTTATTTGATCCTCACCCCTATCCTTTACAGATAGAAAATGGAGAACATGTTCTAAATGACTTTTCCAAGATCACACACAAAGAATGCAGTGAGGCTGGCACTCGAAATTCAAATCTCCCAAATCCTATTCCCTGGGTATGCTGGTTCCCAATGCAGAGCCAAGGACGATGGCAAAATTAGTCAGCAAATTCACACCTAGGTTCTAATATCATTATTTTTGTAGCGTAATTTACAGACCTGTACTGTTGCCCTTTTCACACTGTCAATCTTGAAATAGAAAGTTCCATTATTCTCTGCATTAAGCTTTGCGATGGAATGATTCAGAGCCACCTCCAACTCTGGGCTGTTGACAGGTATATCTTTGGGGCAGCCAAGGCAAATTTTGGAAGGCGGTTGTACAAAATCCTCCCCTGAAAGAAACAGGTTTTAAGTTAGCAAGTGCAGAGGAAGGAAAAGTCTAGCCTAGTAGCTCTCCTGCACGTGATCTGGCATCCATTTACAGAGGGCCACATGACAGCCCGAGGCTCAGTAGTGTGTAGAGGTTGTCTATCTGACCTTCACCTTAAGGCCTCTCTCTTTTTCTCTTCTCAGAACCAAGTGTGTTAAGGAAAACATTCAATCAGTAGGTATTAGTGGATCAATCAATATGCTGTACTTTTCCTAAGTTTTTGCATTTCTGATGGAACCACCTGTAAAGAGCAGTGCTTAACTTAAAGGAATGACTCTCCAGAGGGAAAATTTTAAGTCCTATGATTCTGGTGAGCAGGCAGCTTCAGTAATACTTCTCATGATGGAGTGCATACAACTATCTTCCAAGAATGAGAAAAGCCAATTCTTGGTATAAGAAATAAGGACTTGATAAAGTCAAATTTTGCAGTATTTCCCTTTCCCTCCATTGTAACATGTGGGTAAAAAAAAAAACAAAAAAACCCAATCTTTAATTGAAAGGATTTTACTTGGGGCGCCTGGGTGGCTCATTCTTTAAGTGTCTGCCTTCGGCTCAGGTCATGATCTCCGGGTCCTGGGATCGAGCCCTGCATCAGGCTCCCCGCTCTGCGGGAAGCCTGCTTCTCCCTCTCCCACTCCCCCCGCTTGTGCTCCCTCTCTCACTGTGTCTCTCTGTCAAATAAATAAATAAAATCTTAAAAAAAAAAGAAAGGATTTTACTCTAAGTGGTTAAAAATGAGATGCAGCTTTCCCAATTTACAGCATCTGACATAGGGACATCTTGCACACAGGGAAGACCAGCTGGTGTTGTACCCAGAGGCCAGCCACTTCCCCTTGTAGTCACCATATTCCCTTCTGGCTACTTCCAGAGCAGTCTCAGCCACACCTGCTGCCACACAGCTGGGCAGAGACGGGGTCAGTTGATCTCGGGAAGGTCTGCTGATCACACAGACTTTGTGGCCGATCATGGAAACCAAAGCACAATTCCTGTGAAAAGACCTAGTCCGTTGTCAGGGACCAACATGGGTCATGTCATACCTGGATAGAGTTCACAGTTCTGCGAGAAAGAAGCAATTCTTAGCTGAAGATCCATGTGTGCGTGATCTGTACATTCACCAATATCCTGGTTTTTAAAAAGTATATAGGTACATAAAGTAAGAACATTTTTAAGAACCTTTAAAGTAAACAACTAGTATAACTAAAAATAGGATGCTGACTTTACAAATCATCACATAGAAAATGACAACAAAACATAGTCGGATTGCAAAGAGAGAATAAAAGACAATTAGTTAACAGCATCTCCAGCAAACACATAGGCGCAAACCCACAGAAACATGAAACAGGATGATGAGAGTACCTAGTATAGAAATAATAACCATATAGGTGAGCAGATAAAATTTTCTTTTAGCAAGGCAAAGACTTGTAGATTAAGCTAAAAACAAAATTAATGTATTACATCGTCAAGTATAATATATTATAATAAAAAGTTTAAATATAATGGATGAACAAAGTTATATGAGGCAACTATGACAAAAAGGAGCTAAGGTATTATTAATACTGGAAAAAGTAAAATTCAAGATAACAAAAAACTCACAAAGGTAGTAATAAAGATTATTTTATTTATATAAAAGATATAGTCTAGAAGCCCAGAATCAAGATACATAAAGCAGAAAACATACAGGAATAGAAATGGATAGAAATCATTGTGGTGGGAAATTTAACATACAACTATAAATCTAAGACCGACCAGGTGGATTAAAAAATTAAGGTCGGGCGCCTGGGTGGCTCAGTTGGTTAAGTGACTGCCTTCGGCTCAGGTCATGATCCTGGAGTCCCGGGATCGAGTCCCACATCGGGCTCCAGGGAGTCTGCTTCTCCCTCTGACTCTCTTCCCTCTTGTGCTCTCTATCTCTCATTCTCTCAAATAAATAAATAAAATCTTGGAAAAAAAAAAGAACAAAGGAGCTTATTTAAAAAAAAAAATAAGGTCATAGGAGACTTGAATAACACAATATTTATTTAAATCATATTTTCATATGACACACATGATTTAAAATGACACTTTCATAAGTATGATGCAAAATTTTTAATCACTTCCACACTAGGTCATAAAAAAGTCTCAATAAATTTATCAAATCAGAAATAATACAGGCCATGTTCTTTGGCCTCAGCACCAAAAAGAAAAAAAAAAACCTCCCTGAAAATTAATATTACATTACTTACATGTTTAAACAAATAAACAAACAAAAACTAACTACTTGGAAATATAAACACACTTGCTTAAATAGTTAGGGTTCCTTAGAAAAGGAAAAAAATAAAACACAAAATAAAAATGAGAATTCCACATCATATTGCCAGAGCACCATTTAGAGTTAACTCGTGGCTTTAAATGCTTCTGTAATTTAAGGAGAGAGTCAAGAAACAAAACAAAACATCCCTAGGACTAGGTGTTTATCTCAAGAAGTTAAAGGAAATAATAATGAACAGACTTCAGGAAAATAAGAAGGAGAAAACAATGAAGGTAAAAGCAAAACTGAGAAGTCTGAAAACAGTACTAGCGTTAAAAATAAATTCAAAAGATCATTCTTGGGGTGAGGAAAAAATCAAGTGCATAAAAAAGGCAACATAACAAAGTATACAAAGAAGTAGAAAAATATAAGAGAATGTTATGAACAAGTTTATGATAATTTAAATTCCAAAGAAATAGATAATTTTCTGGAAAAGTATAAATAACCAACTGACTTAAAAACAAGAAGAAAATTTGAATGGATCAATGACTGGAGAAGGAGAAAATGCTATTCCTACTCTAAACTTCATTCCACTTCTTACCTCCAAATAACATAGATATTTTATGGAAGAATAATTTTAAAAATTAAAGAAGTATATGTATTTCCATGTTGTATAAGATATTTCTGAATATAGAAAATATTGGCAGAGGTGCCCGGTTGGCTCACTCAGTAGAGCATGCAATTCTTGATCTCAGGGTTGTGGGTTCGAGTCCACATTGAGTGTAGAGATTACTAAAAAAATAAACTTAAAAAAATAAAATAGTGGGTAGGGGGTGGGTTAGCCCGGTGATGGGTATTAAAGAGGGCACGTATTGAATGGAGCACTGGGTGTTATACGCAAACAATGAATCATGGAACATTACATCAAAAACTAATGATGTAATGTATGGTGATTAACATAACATAATAAAATAAAAAAATCTATTAGCTAAAAAGATAAATAAATAAAATAAAACAGTGGCAAACTATTTTCATTCTATAAAATTATAATCCTGATATCAAAACCTGAAAAAATAGAATACACATACAAACACACACCCAGAAAACGGTTAAACCCCTTTCACTTATAAATATAGATGTCGAATTCCTAAACTAGAAATAGAATCCAAATGTATATCTAAAGAATAATTAAACTAAACAAATAGAGTTTAGTTTAGGAATCTAAAGATTACTTTAGGAAAGCTGTCAAAACAACATAACAGATTAAATTAGGAAAACATAATAGATACTTTAATATCTGTTCTAAACCATTTCCTGAATTCAATACCAATTCCTTATTTAAGAACAAAATGAAAAGAATAAAACTCTTTAAAGAACAGGAATGTAAGGATGCTTCCTTAACATGACAAAGAATGTCTACCCAGAACCCACAGCACATATTATACATAATGACAGAATCTTAGAGGCTTTGCCAACATAATCAGGAATAAAACATGATGGTATGTGATGATCACGGTTATTTCAAAAATTATGTCTGTTTGTTTGGGTCAATTCATTAACACATAGAACAAAAAAAATGAGCATCAGAAAAGAAAAGAAAAGTATTTTTTGCATAAGATATTATTGTATATCTAGAACAATCAAAAGAAACAATGAAAAGCTGTTAGAGCTAATAGGCATTCAGTGAAGTTGCTGAATGTAAGAAAAATGCACAAAAAAGTATACATTTGTATCTAATAACTTATTAAAAAGAAAATAAAAACAAAAGGATTTAATTCCTGATAGCAATAACCAAACACAACAACAACAAAACCCCAAATTTTAGAAATATAAATTGAAACTTGTCTAAATAGAGATGTATACCAAATTCTTGACTAAAAAGACTAAGAGTATGTATGCCAGTTATCCTCAAATTAATTTAGACATGTAATGGAATCCCAGTCTATGTGACAATATAAGTTTTTCTCACAAACTTTTTCTAAGGTTGGTTTTGAAGATAGAAACACTGGATAATAAATCACATATTTCAACTTTCTATGAATCTATGGCTGCTAAAACATGGTGGTGTTGGTACAAAAACAGAGAACAGATTTTTTGGAGGAGACTACTATGGAATGAAGGTTGTCATGAATTTACGTAGAAGGAAAGACTGTTGAGATATCTGGTTATTCTCTTTAAAAAATTGAAAAAAAAATCACAAGATACAACAAAAGTAATTCCAGATAAGATCAAAAATTACATTATAAAATATTGACCACAGACAAACTAGAAGGAAAAAAATAAAGTGATTGCTGAGCAAATGGTGGAAAAATTCAAATGAAAATATTGGTAGATTTGGCAACCTGTAAACAAAAACTATTCATAAGTCAGAAATACCATAATGAAAACTAAAAAGTAAACCCCTGAGAAAATATGACAAAGCACTGATACCTTTACTATAAAAATATGATTTTCCAAATCTTTTAAGATTTATTCCAAAGAGAAATGGGCAAAGAATATAGAAGACAATTTATAAATTCAACCCATAAATTTCTAACAAGTATATGAAAACATAGTGGTTAAGTAAATGCATATTAACTACACTGTTGACTGATAAAATGAAAACTAAAAAGGTTTTTGTCTACGAAATTAGCTAAGTTTTTTTTAATCTCATGACTTTAAAATGTTTTTTTTTTAAAGATTTTATTTATTTATTTGAGAGGGAGAGAATGAGAGAGAGAGAGCACGAGAGGGAAGAGGGTCAGAGGGAGAAGCAGACTCCCTGCTGAGCAGGGAGCCTGATGTGGGACTCGATCCCGGGACTCCAGGATCATGACCTGAGCTGAAGGCAGTCGCTTAACCAACTGAGCCACCCAGGCGCCCTAATCTCATGACTTTTTAATTTACTTTTTTTTTTAAAGTAAGTGCTACCCCTAAGGTGGGGCTTGAACTCATGACCCTAGAATCAAGGGACACATAACTCTGCCAACTGAGCCAGCCAGGCACCCCTAAGGTTTTTTTTTTTTAATACTGAATTCTATCAGGGGTATACATTGCTGATGGAATATAAATTGATGTATTCAGCAAACAACCTACATATATCAAGAGTTTTAAGAGTTTTTTGAAAAAACTGAAGTGTGGGGCACCTGAGTGGCTCAGTCAGTTAAGTGTCTGTCTTCAGCTCAGGTCATGATCCCAGGGTCCTGGAATCGAGACCCACGTCTGGCTCCCGGCTCAGCGGGGAATCTGCTTCTCCCTCTCCCTCTGTCTGCCGCTCTGCCTACTTGTGCTCTCTCTTTCAAATAAATAAATAAAATTTTTAAAAAAAGAAAAAAACAAGTATAATTAATATCCTATTAGTTTCAGGTGTACATCATAGATCAGAACGTCTGGGGGATGGCCTGGGAACAGGCCTTTTTTAAGGCTAGCTGAATGATTCTAATATGCAACGTGGCCGAGAACTATTTATGAAACCTCTCAAATCAGTGCTTTTCAGACTTTAGTATGCAAATAAATCACTGGAGAATCGTGTTAATATGCAGATTCTGATTCAGTAGGTAGAGGTGGAGTTGAGCTCCTGCTTTTCTTTTTTTTTTTTTAAAGATTTTATTTATTTATTTGAGAGAGAGAGAGAATGAGAGATAGAGAGCACGAGAGGGAAGAGGGTCAGAGGGAGAAGCAGACTCCCTGCCGAGCAGGGAGCCGGATGCGGGACTCGATCCCGGGACTCCAGGATCATGACCTGAGCCGAAGACGGTCACTTAACAAACTGAGCCACCCAGGCACCAGCTCCTGCTTTTCTAACAGCCCCCCTGGTGATGCTGACACCGCTGCTTGTTGCAATACACTTTGGACAGTGTGCCTTACACTATAGCGGTTGTGGGCAAAACATTTCATTTCTATTTCATGCCCTTGAACGACGCTAACCCCTCTGTGAGACAGGTGTTGTTATTCTTTTTTTTTTTTTTTTTTTAAGATCTAATTATTTATTTGACAGAGAGAGAGACAGCGAGAGAGGGAACACAAGCAGGGGGAGTGGGAGAGGGAGAAGCAGGCTTCCCGCTGAGCAGGGAGCCCGATGTGGGGCTCGATCCCAGGACCCTGGGATCATGACCTGAGGCGAAGGCAGATGCTTAACGACTGAGCCACCCAGGCGCCCCTCCTTTGCCCATTTTTAAATTGGGTTGTCTTTTTGTTGTTGCAATGTAGGGGTTTTAATAATATATTCTTCATACTAAACCCTTACCAAATAAGGGATTATTGTGTCCCACTCCGTGGGTTGTCTTTTTACTCTCTTAATGCCATCCTTTTAATTTTTTCCCCAGTTATGAAATAAACACATGCTTCATCAGAGACCTTGAGAAGTACTGGAGAGTTCCAAAAGTATGAAGAATTAGAAAAAGCACCTAAATTTCCAACTGAAAGTTAACTATATTTTATGTTTTGGCATATTGGTTTCTCATCACTTTTTATACTTACATTTGCTTTATATTTTTGAATGACTCTGTATGTATAGTTTTCTTTCCTTTTTTTACTTAACATATTATAGTCATTTTACTAGTCACTAAAACCTAGAAATGTAATTTTAATGGCTGCACATATTCTACTACAGATATACTGTGATTTACTTAACCATTCCCCACTGTTGAAGATATGTCATTTCCAATGTTTTTCTATTAATAATAATGCTGAAATTATTCCTGTCTGGATTTCTCATTTTCTTCCCATGTAAAAGAATTCTAGAAGTTGAATTCCTAGGTTAAAGGGCTTGCTTACAGCATAGTCCTCTGCTATATGCCAATATCCCTGGGGAAGTCATCACGCCTTGGCCATCTTAACATGCACTAATGACTGTCACCTTGAGATACTCTCTTTTACCATAATTTTGGTTCAGACAATGGGATATCATCCCAGAAAGGGTCACTGAGGGATAGAGACTCGGGATGTGTTTATTGGAGATAAAGGCAAGGGAGGAAAAGTGAGAAAACAAGCAGAGAGGGACTGTTCTGGGTAGAGCTTGGGAGTAAGGATATAGAGCACATGGGGAAGAAAAGGAGACAGGAGAGTGAAGGCATGAAAAGACAGACTTAATCATGGCATCATTTGATCTCAGGCTCCCTTAGTCCCTGCTTACATCTGTAAGTGCTCTGCCGGGTGTGCAGATTCCTGGACTAGGTGGGAAGGGCAGCTTGACCAGTGTGTGAGCTTTGGAATTCCCAAGGGAATGTGAATCAGTGAATGTCATCTGACATCTTAGTGACTGAGACGTCCTCCACAGCTGAGCGTTCCTTCACCCAGAAAGACTGGACACAAAGTGCTAGGAATTTCATAATTAGATTTTTGCCTACTTACACCATTCAAAAGGGACTTGCAGTCTGGAGTCAAGAACAGAAAATTCTCCTTGGAACAATTCGTTTGCAAAACTGAGTAAGAAATTTCATAGTTCCATCCAGCCACCACCTGAAACAGTTTGGGAGCGAATATTTAAAAGGCAGCTTCAACATCATTGACAGCATTATGAGGCGCAGAGAATGTTGCCTGGCATTTCGTGCTCAAAAACATGAACGATGATTATTACTGGGCAGAAGTCATTTCTGAATAAATAACAAACACTTTATGACTCTCACTCTGTCCTCACAACCCCGACACCCTGCACCCCCACCCATCTAACGACAGAAAGCAATCTACTGTGGAGTTACTCTAGTTCCCTAAGACCTAGCAGGATTTCCTCGCTAGGCAGCAGGAAGAAAAGCTTCCATTGAATTTGTGAAATATTAGTAATGCTATTCGAAAGAAAACTTTCGAGCTTGCGTGGCCTTTACTGGTAGAGCATCAGGTTCCCAGACTGCTGGGCAGGAAGATTTCTCCTGCTTCATCCTGGACTAGTTGCACCCTGATACAGCTGGATACGGACATAATTGAGCAGAACACAGGTCTCGCATGAAAGCAAATCAGAAGGTCTATTAAAAGCCGGGCATGTTACTGACCAAAGTGAGTCCTTCATAATTAGAGGCCAAAATACAAAGGACCTAGTCAACTCTCAGTAGAGGCTTAGTGAACTGACGCAACGAAAAAGACCAGATTTACAAGTATTTACTTTTTTCTCCCCCCTGATGATATGGAACCTGGAATTTAGAGGATATCCAGAATTTTTAAGTATAATTTAATTTTTGGAGCCATGTTTGACTCATGATAGGTGGGTAATGATACAGTTTTCTTAAAGCCTTAAGGATAGAATAACTTTTCCATTTCACGGTCTCTGCAAAGAATATGTAATACCGACTACAGGTGCGAAATGAACAATTAAAGAACAAACCTGTCTGTGGGCCCTTTTCACTTCTCTAAGAGCAAAGAGGTGGGAATGATCCGTGTTGTTGTTAAAATGTTCAATGGCATGTCTTAGAACGGGTTCCAGGTCAGGGCTCGCAGTCGAGATGGGGTGCACACAGCCAAGGCAATCATACTGAGCTCTCACCACAGGGCCCTCGGCTTGACAAAGAGCAGGCAAAGGGGCGGCATTAATGAGTGAGACCCGCGTTTAGATAAACTGCCCTACATAAGTAAGATAATTTGGAAAGCCCTCATAAACTTTCCAGTAAATCCTACTATGCATTAAAAAAAGAGGATGCAAGACTGCTCTCTAGCCAGAACAATAAACCTCTCGTTCGCTTACATACACACTAGTGTGCATAGTTATTTTAAATTTATTTAAAAGTAATTTTAAATTATAGAAGCAACATGGATTTATCCTCTTATGAAAAGTAAAACATTGGGGTGCCTGGGTGGCTCCGTCGGTTAAGCGTCTGACTCTTGATTCAGCTCAGGTCATGATCTCAGGGTCATGAGATCGAGCCCCGTGTCTGGCTCCACGCTCAGCGGGGAGTCTGCTTGAGATCCTCTCTCTCCCTCTGTGCCCCGCCCCCCGTGTCCTCCACCCCCCCCACTCTCTCACACTCCCTAAATAAATCTCTTTTGAAAAAGTAAAACATAATAGATAAATTGTTTATTTTTTTAGCACGAATTAAAGCTCCTCCAAGCCTGGTTCAGAGCATAATACATTTTGTATCAATTCAATACAACCAACATGTTTTGCACCCTCTGTCGCTGTTGCTGTCACGAGCCAGGCGCTGAGCTAGGCTCCGTGGGTACACTAATTTGTTAGTAATTGTGGCGGGTGTGAAGCCATTGGGCAAAAGTCAAGTGAGAGACAGAGAACTGCAGATGGATCATTTCAATATGATTTGGCCCCTCTGCCATTTTCGGAAAGGAGCCAATAAGGAGCTACTGCTCCATCCTCAGATCCCAAAGGAATTGTGTTTATTCAGCGTCTACAATACCAACTCTGCTAATTAGTAGCTGTGGGATCTTGGGCAAGATACCTAACTGCGGTGGGCCTCAGTTTCTTACCTGTAAAGCGGGGATATTAACGCCTACCTCCTAGAGTTGGGAGGATTAAGTAAGTTCATATATGCGAAGCACTTAGAACTGTGGCGGGCAGTAAATGCCCAGTAAATGTTAGCTCTTATCACTTGTATCCTGGTTACCCTTACTAGATGATGATGATGGGACCTTCAGAAAAACACCTTCCAGTTGCAGTCTACAACAACCCTCTGATGCAGAAATCGTTGTTATCCCTTATCCCCTTTTAGAGATAAGAGGAAAGCTGAGAAGGTGAGGACTTTGGAAAGATTCCAGGCCAAGTCCGACCTCAAAGCCTGTGCTGTTCTCCCTCCCTCATGGCCTACAATTGAAGGCAGTTATCGTGTCTTCTGGTCCCCTCGCAGAGCGTTTGCGCATGCCCCATACAATGCCGCAGTCAGGAGGAGAGTCGGGAGAGCGCAGAGGGGATGATCGGCCTGAGCTTGGCCCTGACCCAGGACTCTGCCGCTCCCTCACCCCACCCCCAAGGCATTGCTGGCGCCACCTCCGGACGGGGCCTTCCTCCAGGCTGTGCTCCTGACACCACAGAGAACAGGTTCCTTGTCCCCCAGGGCTACCTGGAGTGATCTGGCAGGTCTGCGTAGCCACAGAGAATTTCATATTCCTTCTCTTCCCCACCGTGGCAGAGCATTCTCCTGTGGCCTAAAAAGAAAAAAAAAAAGAGAGAGAGAGAGAGAGACCATTCATCTTCACCTTTCAGATGGAGAAGTCCACCTAGTACTATGGCTCAATATAGCTTTTCCTTTTTTTTTTTTTTTTTTTGAACTTGCCAAGACTTTTTAAAACAGAGTTTTGAGATGCAAGAATGAAAGTTTTTGTAGCCTCATGATTATTTTGGCAAGGCACCGATTTCACGAGACGTTGGAGGAGAGGCAGTATAAAAGGCAAGGTTTGAAAACAAGTTTCCTTTTCACCAAAATGGATGCAGTGCCTTAGAGCCAGGCTGCTAAACTGTCCTCTTGATTTTCCATTCAATTTCGGTGTTGAAAGCGCAGGCAGGAGGCCAGTGTTGTGACATGCAGGCGTGGATCCCCGGAATGGGGAAAGAGCGGCTTCCATCGGGGCAGACGCTGTCCACACTCCCCCCTCATTAAGGCAAACAACCAGCTGTGCTGGGCCAGGCACTTGTTAGGCATTTGGTTAAGGTAGGCATTGCCAGCAAAAGAAGGTTGTTTGCGTACGTGTCTCATTTCATCCTCCAACAACCTGATGAGGTCAATGTTATCTCCGCTTTAGGAGGCAACACGGAGGTTCTGGGGGGTCAGCTAGTGGGAAGCAGAGCCTATGCAATGAAAGCACCCATGCTGTCCCCTCAGCAGCCCTCAATCTTGGCCCAAATGTTGATCTGTTGTCTCTTTGGGACCCGGTCCCCTGCCCTAATTGGTCATTAGAGTCCCTGTCTCTTGGGAGGGCTTTCTCTATGTTTCACTGCTGGCCTCTTCGTGTTCTGACACAGAGAACGAGAACACGGACACCGAGCCTTGGCTTTTCTACGCAGTTGAGGGTTTATCTGCATCCCTTACAAAGAGGCCTAACAATACTAACCATCTCCAGCTCTAGCGAAAAAATCTGACAGTCTCGACAGGGAACACCAGGGGCTCAGGAACCATCCACCCACTTACAGCTTGTGCAGATTCTTTGTAGTCACAATCCTGCCAGGTTTTGCCACTTTGAACAGAACAATTTCCTTCCCTGATTTGGTACTTGAAGGAATAAAATGTGTCAGGGTCATCCTGAAAAAAACAACCAGAGACATATAACTGACCCAATAGCAAATAATTTGAGTGAGATCTAATGCAGATATGAGTATTTGATCTTGATTTAATTCAGTGAGACCAAAGCATTTCTTAAAAATACTTAAAGTTGGGGCACCTGGGTGGCTCAGTTGGTTAAGCATCTGCCTTCGGCTCAGCTCATGATCCCAGGGTCCTGGGATCGACCTCCGTGTTGGGCTCCCTGCTCAGTGGGGAGTCTGCTTCTCCCTCTCCCGCTGCTCCTCCCCCCACTTGTGCTCTCTCTCTCTCTCAAATAAATAAATAAAATCTTCTAAAAAAATTAAAATACTGAAAGTTATAAATATTTACTTGGAAGAGTGTTCATAATATATTTATAAATACATATTTGTATACAAGTTACAAAGTGCTATCCATAGTATTAGCCCATTTCTGTAAAAACCAATTTATAGGTACATATATGATTCTTAAAAGTCTGGAAAGTTATGAAGCAAAGCTATTAAAATGTTTGTCTTTCGGTGGTGGGAGTACAGCTGTTTCACTTCTTTAAACAAATGTTTGTGAGTTGTCTTTTTAAAAAATAAACATGTATTTCTTTTACAGTGAGGAAACAAATAAGAGGCGACTTCTCATTTTCAAAAAAACGTTATCTCTGGATGGTGGATTAATTTTTGGTAATTTCAGTATTTTTATTTGCCTTATTTTTTCTGGCATGACATGAGATAATAAATAAAACTTTTAAAGTGCCTTGCACTTTAAATACCTAACTGTGAGACCTGAAAACATAAAACTCCTGGAAGAAAGCATAGGCAGTTATTTCTCTGACATTGGCCTTGGCAACATCTTTCTAGATACGTCTTCCCAGGCAAGGGGAACAAAAGCAAAAATAAATGATTAAGACTACACCAAAATAAAAAGCTCTTGCACAGCAAAGAAAACCATCAACAAAATGAAAAGGCAACCTACTGAATTGGAGAAGGTATTTGCAAATGATACATCTGATAAAGGGTTAACATCCAAAATATATGAAGAACTTATACAACTCAACACCAAATAAAACAAATAATCCAATTAAAAAATGGGCAGAGGACCTGAATAGACACTTTTCTAAAGAAGACCTACAGATGGGCAACAGACACCTGAAAAGATGCTCAACATCACTAATCATCAGGGAACTGCAATTCAAAACCACAAGGAGATATCACCTTACATCTGTCAGAATGACTAGAATCAAAAAGACAAGAAATAGCAAGTGTTGGTGAGGACATGGAGAAAAAGGAACCCTCTTGCACTGTCAGTGGGAATGTAAATTGGTGCCGCCATCATGGAAAACAGTATGAAGCTTCTTTAAAAAATTAAAAATAGAAATACCATATGATCCAGCAATCCACTACTGTGTATTTACTCAAAGAAAACAAAAACACTAATGTGAAAAGATATATGCATCCATATGTTTACTGCAGCGTTATTTACAGTAGCCAAGATATGGAAGCAACTCCAATGTCCATCAATAGATGAATGGATAAAGAATATGTGTGTGTGTATATACACCTTGGTGTATACATATATGTATCATGGAGTATTACACAGCCATACAAAAGAATGAGATCTTGCCATTTATGACAACATGGGTGGACCTAGAGGGTATTATGCTAAGTAAAATAAATCAGACAAGGAAAGACAAATACCATATCATTTCACTTATATGTGGAATCTAAAAAATGAGACAAATGAACAAACCAAAAGCAGAAACAGACCCCTAAACACAGAGAACAAACTGACGGTTGCCAGGGCAGAGGACGGTGGGGATGGGTAAAATGTGTGAAGGGGAGAGGGAGTTACAGGCTCCCAGGTATGGAATGAGTAAGTCACGGGGATGAAAGACACAGCCTAGGGAATATAGGCAATGACACCGTCGTAACGTTGTATGGTGACAGGTGGGGGCTACACTTGTAGTGAGCATCGTGTAGCATACAGAGTTGTCAAACCATTATGTCGTACACCTGAAACTAGTGTAACTTTGTGTGTCAACTACACTTCAATTAAAAAAAAAAGAAAGTGCAAAGGTGTTGAGTGAGGTGAGCTTTCCAAATGGAAAATCCTGGCATTCAAACAGCAAGGGACTGGAGAGGTGATGTTGTCCAGCCCATCACTTTGCAGGTGAAAGAAAGGAAGCCCCAAGTAGACGGGCAGCGCTGAGGCAGCCGCCACACCTTGAAAAGGCAGAACGGGCCCCAGATCCCAAGTCTCCTGACTCTCAGAGCCTGCTTGCCTCACTTTATTTGCACCTGGGATGATTGAGTCAAACATCATGGTCTCCCAAGTTCCTTCCAGGTCTCAGATTTTGATAAAGAAGTAGGCAGTAGTGGTATAGATGGTGCCCATATGGCAAAGTAAAGCATGATTCCATGGACATTTTAGAACAAAAAAGCACATTTGTCATGGATGTCACCCAATGAAGAGAACACCAATCAACTGTTGCTTGAGAGGACCAGGACCAAACGTCTGCATCATTACACTAGTTTGTGAGACAGAATGGCTCAATTTTACCTTCAGCAAAAAAAAAAATCATGTCCTGTGGGCTTTTTTCTTTATCCTGATCTTGTCAAATGACTGGACTTTTCTCCTCTGCCAAAGTAAACAGTTACTTAACTATGATAGGCATAGAGTTTTATAGCGAAATTCATTTAAACAAACTATCAAAAGATTAGTATTTTTTTGAAATCACACATACTGTCAGGATTTGTCTCCAACCTGTGTGCATCAATTAGTTATAAAAAATATTAAAAACCATCTAGAACGTCACTGTTACCCTTGATGCATTCGGCCATACAGACTGATCGACATTTTGTCTAATGCATGTTAATCTCATTTCTGCCTCCTCTTAGATGTAACTCTCCCTTCCCCCTAGCTTTCTTGAGGTATAATTGACAAATGAAAATTGCATATGTCAAAAGTGTGCAATGTGATGAGATATATATACATATATACACATACATTGTGAAGTGATTGTCACAAACAAGCTGATTAACACATCCATCGCCCAATGTAGTTACCTTTTGTGGGTGTGTATGTGTGGTGAGATCACTTAAAATCTAGTCTCATAGCAAATTTCAAGTATACACTACAGTATTATTAACTATAGTCATGATGCCGCATCTTAGCTCCCCAGGACCTGCTCGTCTTATAACTGGAAGTTTGTACCCTGTGACCAGCACCCTCTGTTTCCTCCAGCCTGAGCCCCTGGCAATCACCATTCTACTTTCTGCTTCAGTGAGTTAGACATTTTTTTAGATTCCACATATAAATGAGATCACACAGTATTTGTTAGACATAAGGATCCCCTCCCCACCTGTGGTCTGGAGGTCTTCATATTTTCGTCTAAGGGCTGGTCACCCAGTAAGTCCTTTTTTGCGGTCCCATTGAGTTCCTGGATTCTCCCACTCCGAACAGTTTCTTTCACATGACTCCATTTAACTTTGTCTCATTACACCCTGCTTTCCTGATCACCCAGGAAGCCAAGCTTGGCCGCCTGAGGACTAGTCATACCCTGCCCTGCACCCCCGGGGCCAAAGAGTGGTGTTGATCTTTTCTAAGAGCTGTAAGCTTCTACCTTTGCTTTGGTGATTTTTGTTGTTGATGGTGTTGTTGTTGTTGTTGTTGGTGGTGGTGGTGGTGGTGGTGGTGTGTGTGTGTGTGTGTGTGTGTGTGTGTGGTGGGGGAGGGGCTGGGCTCCGAGTGACAGCACACATCTCAAATGACCTCAGGGTAAGACACAGCTCACTCACCGTCCTGACGACCTCAGTTACACGGTACAACACAAACTGGTTGCCGCTTTGGTTTCTGCTATTATATTTCTTCAGCGCAGCGTCTACTGCCTTAAATAAGTCCTCGTCATCACAGTCGATTTCTTGTGAGGACTCCTGGGTTAAACTTGGTAGCAGCCTGGAGCAGACAAAAAGCAAGGCAAGTAATTTCATGATTTAGCAGTCTCCCTCCAGGAGCCGAGGGATGGTTTCACCAAGAATCGGGCGCCAGCGCCAACTTGGATGTCAATTTTAGCTATTCCCAGCCTTTTATTTCTGTACGTGTGTCTCTCTGCCTCAGCGCTCCCAAACCTGGTGGATTCCTGCCGCCATACGCAATTCACCCTATTTCCAAAGGACAAATGGCTCTGTTGGGTTATCCAAGCAGATTTCAGGCTGAAACATTACAACACTGGGGTTGTTAACCTGCTTGTTTGCATTCAGGAAGTACGTGGGAGCACAGAGCACATTTCCAGGTGATTGCACAATGTTGCATAACAAATTAGAACAGAAACTATTAAAGAAGGAGGAAAAAAACACCAATCACCTGTTATTCCCTTTCCCAAAGCTCTTTATGAAGGTCACTATATGGGACAACAATGTGACAATGAGTACAATGTACAGATACTTTTAATCATTTCTTTGCAAGATATCTAGCTGCAGAAAAGCAGGCTGCTACCAATCACGTCGCATGCCTGGGGAGCCCATGCACAGGGACGTAGTGCATGCCGGAAGTCCCACACCAGGACGCCAGTGCAACTAAAAATAAAATATGGGCATCCTCTCTGGTCTCTGGTCAAGTCAGCCTCTCTCCATTCAATTGTATTGGTTCTAGAAAGGAAACTGCTCCCCAGGGTGGAGGAGACAGGAGACAAGCATAAGAAGAGATGTGTTGAGTGAAGCCCTGTCTCCCCCATCCTTGCATTTGTTTCTGGTGTGGTGGATTTGGGTGTCTACTCACCAAACCTAAGGAACCTTTCTGATAAACCCCAAGTTCCGATTCCAACTCCTCCTGCACTGTGCGCTGGTAGACATCTCCTCCCTCTTCCAGTTTCAGCTTCTGCCTCTTTGTGGGCCCCTCCTTTTTCCCAGCCTAACAACCAACTTACCCACATCTCTTTTAGCCTTAGTTTTTTTTTTTTTTCTTTCCCCTATAACCCACTGCCTCCACCCCCCGGCCCAGACACACACACACACACACACACACACACACACACACACACACACACGAATATACCTTCTGCCATCACTATGTACCTGCAACTGCTTCCAGTAAGTCAGGTAGCAAGCCCAAAGCTTTATTAGCCTATGTCTAAATGCTTGAGCCCTGACTTGGGAAGAAGGGAAAAGAAAGAGTATTTGATTGTGGAGAAAGAGTCCTCTTAGACTAAAACTGAATAAAGAGAAGTTACCTGAGACTAGAGCAACCCTGGGCTGGGGGGCAAGATATGAGAAGAACAATGTCTCTGGGTGTCTTGAAGCAGAGAACACCTCTGCCCTGCTTTCTGGGCATGTAGCTTGGAAGGCAGCAAGATCTCAGGGAGAAGAGCCCAGGGCAGATATGTTCACTAGCAGTCTTGCAGAGACTCTTATGCCTTCAGTTTGATGCAGCGGTAGCTGATAAACTAAACCCAAAGAGGGATGTGTACAGGGTAGTAAGTATCCCTCAGCAGCAGGGAACCTAGTGGACCAGAGATGAAGACTCAGACCTCCTTCTCATGCCCACCACCCAAACACCTTGGCACTACATGAAATTCTATAACTGTGGCACAACTTTTTGTGGGGAGTAGCAGGGTGAAGGAACTCAAAGAAGGACTGAGGTTAAGTCTTCTATTAACCGACTAGGATGGCAGCCTGAAATGGAAATTAATTTGTTCTGAAAATAAAGTGATATTTCTTGTGCCCCTGAATTTATGGTCATGATTTGTACCTGCAACGTTCTTTGCAATTCATCGCCCAAGCCTTGATTGCATCGTAATTGAATTTAGAACTTATTTTTTTTCCAAAGGGAAATTTAGAGGACTAGAAATAACAATTAGGAGGGAATTTGAATTTTAGATGAGAAGAATAATCCCTTGACTGATAAAACATACCTTCTTGGTATGCCCAACTACAGCGTAAGTACTCAGTGAGGAAAGACCCTAGAGTTAAAGGAGTTAAATCCAGGAAAGAAAGAGGCTCAGAGATTTGCCGCAAGGATTTAGTGGTCAGTGACTGACTTGTAGCACTGACATCTTTCCCCTCCTTTCCATTTGTCTCTCTCTCTCATGCCATCTCCTCCCCCACCCACATTTGCCCTATCCTGAATATGAAAGTAAGGTAAAAATACATGAATTTTGTATTCATTATTGATCATATTTTATTTATGATTTAAGTCAGAATATTAAGTTTACCCCATCGAGGAAATCAGATTTTATTTTGGAAGCAAGTATGCAAAAAACTTCGAGACATGTGAAAACTCACTCTTAAATGTCCCTGGGCATGATTCAGAAACTGATTGAGGGAAGGGCTGAATTTCTGGCTTTAGAGGATTGTTGTCACCTGGCAATGAGAAGCTGGGAAAATTGGCTTCGGGAAGAGGAAGAACCTCACCTTCCTTTAGTGGAGGGAGCTGGTAAACATATCCGATTTGTCTCCAGTGGAAGGGAAAGGGTCTTTTACCTGGACCTCTTTCTTCTGAGTGCCTAGATGGTGGGCCATGTCCCTGGCGATGGTGATCTTCGGGACCCTGGTGATCTTCGGGACCCCATGGTGGGTGGGTCACAAGGCCCATGGTCAAGGAAATCGTGTCCATGGGGATGGTGTCCATGGGGATGGTGTCCATGGGGATGGTGTCCATGGGGATGATGCCCGTGAGGAGGGGGTCTGTGAGGAGGGGGCCCGTGAGGCAGGGGCCCATGAGGAGGGGGTCCTTGATGAGGGGGTCCATGACAAGGGGATCTATGATGAGGGGGTCCATGGGGATGGTGCTCCCTGGAACTACGATTATGAGGGTGTCCATGGGTCCCACTGGTGCCAAAGTGGGGGTGATGACATCTTGACCCTAGAGGGGGCAACAGTGGAGAAGCTTCTGCCTGAAATGGTGGTCTGTCTTCTAGAAGAGGTGGGCATTCAAATGTGTGTGGCCTGTGGGGATGATGGTGATCTCTAAATTCATCAGGCTTAAATGGAGGCCTGCCAGCAAGAGAATGCTCATGCCCACCAGAGTGGTGGGGATGGCCAAAATGGTGTGGTATACCACTGATGTTCCTACATTCCTGGTAAAGGATACAGAAAAGTGAATATTATCATATAACACAAAAGAAGTTAGATGTGCAACTCAATTTAGACCAATGGCTTCTGGATTCTACAAATCAATTTTAAAAATAGGATAGCAACAAAGGGCTCTCAAACTTTTACCCAGCCAAACTGACACTTAAAGTGCAAACAATGGGGTGCCTGGGTGGCTCAGTCAGTTAAGCGTCTGGTCGTGGTTTCAACTCATGTCGTGATCTCAGGGTTGTGAGATTAAGCCCTGCATCAGTCTCCACACTCAGCAGGGCATCTGTTTAGTATTCTCTCTCTTCCTCTCCTTCTGCACTTTCCCTGCTTGCGTGCGCGCTCTCTCTCTTTAAATAAATAAATCTTAAAAAAATAAAATTAAATACAAAAACTATCATCTGCCACCATCATTATTTCACAATCAGAATAATATTTTGATGATACAAGAGTCAGAAAGATATCTCAGAGTAAAGGGTGGTTCTTTAGATGCAATAAATGTTGTATTATGAAAAACTTTACTTATCCCTACTTTTCTCATTTCAACATAAAATGGTGAAATTATATTGTAGAATGGTACTTATCTGTAGACCAACACTTGGAAAACTAATGCCTTATAATTTACATCTTCAACAGAGTTCTGAGGCTTTATGGTATAATCATCTCTTACTCCTAAAGGATGAGTACTTCATCTCTTCACGCTCCTTCTTGTTCAGATTTTAATTAAAAAAAAAAAAATCTGTGGAGCCATGTTCGTGGTGATAAACCTGCCTTGCCCCTTCCCCTCTTTATTCTATGGTTTGGCACATAGACATTTGGATTATTTTCAGTTTTTGCTGACATGAGAAATACTGTGATGAATATCTTGGTACAGAACAAAGCTTTCTGGGACAGATGTGAAATATTGCTTTGTGCCTTATTTTATGTACCTTTATCTAATGTGTTTGAGGTTAATTCATTCCCCTTAGGTTCTATGCTTAATACTAAAAGCTAGGAATTGAGTCTCAGGACTAGAGCCTTGGCTACAAGGACCATTTTCAAATTCATTAAAGGTTGATTGGATCGGTTGGTTTTACTTTACAAATCTTACCTCTCCCCAGTTGGAAATTTTTTATACTTTTTGTGTCATATCAGCCATGGACCCCATTCGTTCCCCAGGGGCCTCTTCTCTCTGTATTTCTTTTCAGCCTCCTCTCATCTCTCTGCCTATCTCCCCACCACCCCCAGAGCTATAAGAACAAAATACACTATGTGTATGAAAATATCTCTTAGTCTGGCACTGCTCATAACAAAGACTATTTAAGCAACCCACCTCAAAATTGAAGACTTCACAGTTTATGGCAATGTCTTCCGGGGTTTCCAAGTCAGAGACTCCTACATCATAGGACAAATCTGCTCTGCAGAATCCAAAGACCTTATAAAGAAGAGAGAAGCCTGTTAGTGTGTGTATGTATGGGTGTGTGTGTGTGTGTGCAGGTGGTATGAATGTGCACAGCTAGTGTTGTAAACTTTTATACATCTGGGAAAGAAGATGAGCTTTAGAAAAATCAGGGTAATATTGTCAAATATCTCTGCTAGTTATTTAACCATCTTTCCCAGCCAATACTTGGAGAAAGTGCAGTTTCCAAAGTGGTTCACTTCAACTTGCTGTGGTTCTCTTCCATGAGGGGCCACCACCAGGGGTCACCCCATGGGGGGGTCATTAGAAATACCACATCACTGACACCTTGCCTTTCGTCCAACCGTTCTGCACTGAAGACCCAAGTTTCCTGTGCCTAGAGAGAATGAAGAGTGGTGCAGAAGAGGGATTTGTACAACTTTACCCAGACCCTTGAAGGAAAGTGCTGGAAAGGAGGGAACTGGTATGAAAATGGGTTTGCTGGACCCTGTCAAAGTGACTTAGGGCCCTATCTCAAGTACAGAGGATATGACTGGCTGGCATCCCTATGCCGCAGAGGCTCCTACACCCAGCTGTCAAAGTTAGACTCGGACAAGAAGACAATGCTTTTCCAGAAGCGACAGTTAAGCACTGAGATTCTGAGAACAGTTTGGAGTCAGACAGAGCTCTGTGAATTCTGCCTTCACCATTTACTAGTTGTGTGAGTTTAGGCAAGTTACAGGAAATTTCTAATTACCTTCAGGTTGTGGGAGGGCTTAGTTAAATGAGATAATGCGGCAAAAACATTCAGCACTGAGACGCCTTCTCCAGCTGCCATGTGTCTGCACTGGGTTGTTAAGGATTTGTTGAAGAAGGGAGGGGGAGAGGGAGGTAGCTTTTCTGGTGGCCACTAAGCAGGGTTCTAGAACTGCTTCAGGTGGGAACACTGACCAGCCAGAAAAGGAACTAATGAGTGCTTCCTCTCTTCTGGCCCTGGAGAACGTGTTGTTATCCTGAACTTGAAATCAGAAGGCCGCTGTTAAAATCCTATGTCGTAACACTTTCTAGTTAAGTGCCCTTAGGCAAGTGGTTAAACTTCTGGGCCCTTCTGTCCCATGGAAATGGGGGTAGACATTTGCTTCTCCTCAGCACGGTTGTCACAGGGATCCAACAAGGCAATAATATACGTGGAGGTGTTTTGTAACTCTAAGTCACCCTACAAATGCTGAGTTTTATTAATAAAATCTTTCTACAGATACATGAGTATCAATTTATAAGTGATTAGGGGGAAAATCCTACTGGACTGAGCATTAGGAGAACCAGATTCTAATCTCAGCTTGGTTATGGAACATTGGGCAAGACGCTCTGCTGATCCTCCGTTACTCCATATTTGTCACATGGGGTCACTGTGAAGAGTAAATGAAATGAAATGAACAAAGGCACCCATGGTGTAGGCTCTTAATGCAAGCCAGTTGTTAGTTTTAGCTAAGTCTTTAGCCCTAGTGGGTTCAAAAAAATCTCAGTGTTAAGTTTAGGTATTTATTGTGCCTATTATAAAATCGTACTCTTATGATTCATTTAACTTCCCTGTGCCTCAGTTTCCCCATCTCTAAGAGAGAGAAAAATAATATCTTCCTCACAGGGTGGTGGTAGGGTTAATAATGTATGTGTACAGCACTTGGAAGGGTGCCTGACACATGGGGGGTGGTCTCTAAACGTTACCTAGTATTTCAGAGACGTTTATTATACTTACATAAGGGTGCCTGGGAAAATGGGGTCTCCTGGAGCAGTTCCTCACAGAGAAGTCCACATAGTAGTTGGTTCTTTCCTCTCCTCTCTAGGACAAATTGGGTCAAAGCAGTTTCAGGCACATAAAAAGTTAAAAAAAGAAAAAGGCAGTAGATATCTACTACCCAAGGAGACTGTAAAGCACCACAGGGATTCAAAAGCACCAATACGTGCCTTATGGCCGCTGCCTTTCAAAAATTTATCACATAAGTGATAAGGTAAATGCTATTTCGTTGAAAAGGGCAAATAATATAGACATAACCAAGCACAGTGTGAAAACTCAGCCTTCCTACACCCGATCTCTTCTTCCCAGAGGTACCTCTACCACAGATCTGATGTGTTTCTCCTAGCCTTTTCCTCAATATGTTGCCCATATACACACATATCTAATTTACACAAATGGGCTCAGAGTCTAAGTATCGTTCCCTAACCTGCTTTTCCCCTTAGGAACTCCTCCCCGTGCATATTCTCTCTAGTAATTGTGCCGTATTCATTCCATGACTTATACACACCATAATTTAACTTGGCATTTTCCAAGTGCAAGATAGACATCAAAGAGCTGCTTTGTAAGACCCCTCTGGGTGGGAGGCACTTGGGCCCCTGGACTGGAAGGCAGGGGAGCTGTCTCACCCCAGCCGCGTCACCGGGTGTGCCGAGACGGTTTCTCTGTGCCTCAGTTTCCCATCGTCATACAAAGAGGTCAGGATGGGATGATTTTTAAAGATTTTTTATTTATTCATTTGTCAGAGAGAGAGAGAGAGAGAGAGAGAGCACAAGCAGAGGGAGAAGCAGGCTCCCTGCTGAGCAAGGAGCCCGATGCAGGACTCGATCCCAGGACCCCGGGATCATGACCTGAGCCGAAGGCAGACGCTTAACCGACTGAGCCACCCAGGCGTCCCTGGGATGATTTTTAATGACTCACATAACCCTAATAATGCTCTTCTGTCTTTCCCTCTTTCCTCTCTGAGTTTTCCCTCCTCTTCAGTAGATATTTCTACTCCCCACAACTCCAAAAAATAAAAAACTGTAGGAAAACAGTTTCTTTGGTATCTCTTGCCTTTCTATTGAGGCTGCAAGAGGGCCCTCAGTTAGAAAGGAGCTGGACATGTGAGGCCGGGGGAGAGGGCCCGTGCCACTGAGTCTGGACCAGCCAGGTTGGAGCTGGGCCCTCAGATGCTAGCTCACGTGAGAAGAGACTCACCCCTCTGACAACTCTCTCCACGCGGTCCACTCTGAAAGAGGCAAAATCTCCATTTTCCTGTTGGTACTTCTCAAGGGCTTTGTCGGTTTAGTTTTCTGTAAAGCTCAGGCTCTTCTAAGAAGTCGAAGAGTACAGGGCTGTCTTTGGTATTGGCCAGTGCCGAAGAGACTGGAGAAAGAAGATGAAAATTTTGCAGTACCAGCTTGGAAACAGCAATGTCAACGCTGGGACTTAATATACATAAGCATGGTGGCAAAAGTAACCAGAGCTTCCATTTTACAGATGGGCAAATTGAGGGTTGGAGAAGCTAAGTGATTTGTTTGAGATCAAAACAGCCAGTCAACAGCAGAGCTAAACTTAAACTCAGATCCTTCTGATGCTTAAGTCTCTGTTGTGACTCCATTGAGACACCCTTCCCATCACTCACAAAGTGTTAATACTTCACTAAACTCCTCCTGTCTCTCCAAGGAGGGAGGGGCATCATTAACAGAGTTTTGCCCAGAGAGAGAAGATACAGGTCAACCTTTCTTCAAGGTGACTTCTTGAAGGAGTTGCTTGGCTATTAAGTTGTTGTATATTGAATCATGTTGAAATGGACAATTTTTAAAGGAATTCTGTGATAATTCTTTTGGAAAAAATAAAAAGAGCATGGCATTTAGAGTCAACACTGGTGAAATAAGATCATGTCTTTCACATTTTTGGCTGTGTTCTCAAGGCCAAGGCATTGAACCTCTTGGAGCCTCAGTTATTTTATCTCTAAAATAGAAAGTATCATAATCTTTACCTTGTATGGTCTTCTTGTAAGATGAAATGGGATAATCTGTGTAACCGCTTTGTGAACTCTACCGTAATACATAACTTTTAGATATTGAAATCAATAATTCAGTGCTAAGTATTCTGCAAAGTGCACTATATAGAGCATCTTACTTAATTCTAAGAAGGATCCAGAAGGCTAATACTATTATTATCCTTATTTTATAAAGGAGGAAAGCTTAAAGAGGTTAAGTAACTTGCCCTCAAGATGATACAACTAATAAGTGAGGAAGCGGGGATTCAAACTCAAATCTGACCTCAGAGCCTACGTTCTCTACAATGTCACTGTCCTGCCTCTCATAGATTTCTATTCTTATATATTGAATTTCTTTAAGAGAAGGCATACCAGTAACAGAAGAAAACCCTTTCCCATTTCCTCTGAAGAGAGCAAATAATAATTGAGTCCATGAGGGCAGGGGCCATTTCTGATATGTCTATCTTAGCATTATATGATGAATACCACAGTATGATTGAATTCTATATTAATCTAGAATTAGCATTTTCACAGATGACCATACCAGACCTTGTGGTGCAGTTATAGTCATTCACTCTGAAATGCTGAGAGTCATTCAAACATTGTGTCGCTATCACCTTACACTGTCCAATCACCGGTAAGAGAAAAGGGTTCATGTCAATGAAAACTGCTTTCCTCGGGTTGAATGTGAGGGGACAAAAAGTGATGTCACTTACTCCTACTATCCATTGAGAATTCATCTTTGTTTTCTCTCACCAAATCCTCTTTCACCACCTCTATTTTCTTAGTCTGCTTCTGTGAGCTGATCGCTGTAGGCATCCAAAACCCTCACGAGAACCAGGGAGAAACGGTTTAAACAGATCATGATCATATCCCAAACATTTTCAACGGGAAAAAGTGCTGAAAGTCCTAGGTATGTCAACGTCTTATTTTCTAGAAATGAAATCTTATGTATATGCTTAGTCATCTCTGCGTTCTCTTCCCGTGCTGGAGAATCTGGTGTCTGAGTGCCCACGAGCAACATGTAGAACAAGACCCTATTCCTCAAGATCACTGCAGTAAATCCCTTTGGCTATTCCTGCCTATGGGGCCGGTCTTTATAGGACACACTCACAAGTTCAGAGGTTCCTAGATCCCTAGAGTGGACCTTCGAGTCCAGCTACTCTAAACCTCTCCTCTTATAGTGGAGGAGGCCAAAGTCTAGCAACTTCAGGTGATTTGCCCAAG
This sequence comes from Callorhinus ursinus, assembly GCF_003265705.2. Classification (NCBI taxonomy): domain Eukaryota; kingdom Metazoa; phylum Chordata; class Mammalia; order Carnivora; family Otariidae; genus Callorhinus; species Callorhinus ursinus. The sequence goes on from NW_027397063.1 coordinate 70,908,379, forward strand.
GGCTCACAGCTGGGCATGTTATCCCATGGGAGCACAATCCCCACTGACTCGTCTTGAACCGGGATCCCAAGTATGGCTCTCAAGAGACTATTCCTCAAGGTCAACATAGTCTTCATGGGTCAAGAGGTAGAATCTGCTCTTCCTTTCTCATTGTGTTAGCACAGGCATTCGGCCACCCTGAGTAAGCAGAGTAGACAGAGGTCGGGAACGATCGAAGAAGGAGAATGGTACCTTGCTTACTTACTATATCAGATACACATTTAGAAAGAGTGGGCTCACAGTCATCCCAGTGTCTCCCTGATAGGACTGAACAGTCAGATTCTTTCACATCCCAGACTAAGTAATAGACAGCCACAGATTCCTGAGGAATGCCAAAAGAGCAACAGGTGAATAGCATGTGGGAGCCCAGTGCTTTTTCATTAAAGCAGTCTATTTCTGAAACAGAATTCCTGCTCCTCTCCAAATCATCACAGATGTCCTACCTTTGTGTCATTTGATCTACTTATTCTGAATAAATAGCTTCAAAAAGTTACTTCCAAATGTTCTTTTTAACTGGTCATGATGTTGCTTCTGCCCACAAGCTTTAAAAAGCAACCACTAAATAGCAGTGTGGGTTTGGGTGGAGGTGTTGAAGGTGCAAGCCCAGAACTGTAAGTGATGACAGCCTCCAATCTGTATGTGCAGTTATGTCCTCTCACCCAACTCTATTCCTGAACTTGGATTGCTTGCCTTGATTTCAACTTGCCCTCATTTCCTCCCTCCCGAACCCATGAAAGAGCTTCCTAGTTCATGTCACCTGCCTCCGTCTCCCCAGGCACACTGTGCCCCTGCCTTAGCCACCTACTTACCCTCTCAGCACCACTCAGAGGTAGCACTGTGCCAAGCCATCCTGTGCCCTACACATGTGGCAGGGAACCTGAAATGGGACTAATGGTCACTAAGTTGCTGGTTGAATCCTAAATTCCTGCAATTCGTCTTCCTCTCTGCAACCTGTAGTGCCTCAATCTCTAATACTTGTAACAAGTAGAAATTTCTCTGCTTGTCTTCTGTGGTGCTCCATGGTCTGTCCTCCTTGATTTTGGCGGTTCCACCAAAGGGTAGATTATTTTGGGGGTGGGGTGGGGAGGGAAGCCTTCTTCCATAATCTCTATCAAGCCTTCAGATCTACTCTAAATGAGCATATAATCTTATTATTAAGTGAAAGCAGCAGGCTCTCTTTGCTTCAAGATAAGCCTATTTCTCTTCCAACCTGATAGGTGCTCCAAAGCCCACATAAAACTTCTGGAACCACCCCCCCCCCCGCACCCCTCTGCTTATGTGCAATTACTCCCTGGTACCCTCCTTCCTGATTCCCCACCCACATCTTTCTCCCATCCAATTTTAATAGATCTCCTTTCCTTAGATTGCTTCAGCATCTATACCACTCACTTGGCTACGGGAATGTGTTCTATTTTACCCAGTTTGCCTGTGTGTGTCTGTGAGCCAATGATTCTTTCCTTGAGGCCCTGCCCACAGCTTACTCTAAGTCTTCTCTTACGGTACTTACCATTTGGCTTGGCTCGGCATAACTGCTTCTAAGTACTTAGAGATTGACTCATAATGAAGGACACACAAATAGCAAATGTCAGTTTGAAGGAAAAAAGAACACTGTAGATCAGCAGCAGAAACTGAACGGGAAACCATAGCCAAGGCCACTCCATCCTGCATAGCAGTAAGCTTTGGGGTCAGAACCACTCCCCCCCGCCCCCCTTCCCCGGCTCCTGGTCTCCCAGCTCAGCTCTAGCCCTGCCGATTCCTCACCGCTTTGTCCACATGGGCATCAGCGACCTGCAGCAACTGGAAAAGGTAGCCCTGCCTCTGTCCCTTTATTGAGCTGGTCTAGCACTTTCCCAGCAAAGGGCTCAGTAGCGTTGCAGTCTGCAGGACTCCTGGCGGAGTTCTGCAGCGCGATTAAAGGGATGAGGAGCAGTGCTAACCTGAAGGCACTCATCTTTAAAATGTGAACACCAACCCTTGCTATAGTTTTATCACAGCAGAGAATTTTATAGACTTTCTAAAACACATAAACACACACACACACAATTGATTAAACAAAGTCTTTATACATTTCTGTTGTGTAATCGGGGAGAGTCACCTTGACCCCTGGTTAAAACATCTGTCAACATGCTGTAAATGATTAGTGGATCCCTGGGGACAGAAAGTTGAGACACGCCGCTGGTGAGTGGGTAGACCCGTGATCTGCACAAAATCTGGATTTTTCTAGTAGTAGCAAATTCAGAGAGTGTTTCTGACCGTAAGCACTGCCTTCATTGGTGTGTGAGGTGGGGTTAAAAGTAAAGCAGTTCCCCTCCCTCTGCGGGCCTGTCTCCACCAGAAATCTCCACCATCACTCCCAGCTTTGATTATGGTGCCCAACGTCCTCAGTAGGCTGTAACTGCATTGTTTAAGGAGGAGGTAACATGTTAAATGGTTAACACCAGAAAAGGAACTGAGATCTGAATAAAATAGAAGGATTAAAAGGCTGTTACTTTGGAGTCAGATCTGAATTTCAAACTTGCCCTTCTCTTACTGTGTGATGCTGGGTAAGCTGTAAAAGTTCTCTGATTCTTAATTTTCTCATTTATAAAATGGAGATTCACAACTCTTGGCAGGATTGTGTGATACTTAAATAAGAAAACACATACAAAGTAACTAGTACAATTCTTGGCACAGATTCAGGTGTTGAATAAATGGTGCTATGTATTCTTATAATCATTATTATCACTAGTGTATCTGAGAAGAAGTTGGGGGCACCCCATGTCATTCCGGTTCTCGGTAGCCCCTAAAGTGTGCTAAAGAGAATTGGTTTATGTGGAAGAGAATGGTGGCGAGGGTAGGAGTCAAGTAATTTGACGCCCATCCCAGAAAAGGGTTTCGGAGGACTATACCTAGGAGGGGCTCAGCATGGGGGTCAGACCTGGGAGTGAGCTGATACCCCACCCCCACACTTCTCGAGAAACAATATTCCTGTACGCACTCTTCCCACCAGCAGTGGCCAGCATCAGAAAGGACCAGAGGGAATCGGCCCAGGTTCCCTCCCGTGACCAGTCCCTTGACTAACAGCTCCCCACTTCCTGCTCTCTTGGCAGTGAGTATTTCTAAAGACCATAGCAGTGGTTCTCATACTACTGAGAATCACCTGACAGGCTTTTAAAGATCTTTATGTCTAGGCTTCTCCCCAGAGCAATTAAATCAGGATCTCTGGGGGTGGACCCAGGTATTGGTACTTTGAAAACTTCCAGGTGATTCCAATATACATTCACAGTTGAGAACCACTGGGCTCTAAACAGACCCCCGAAGGGAGGGAAAGAATTGGAAGACAAGGGAAGGGGAGGGGAAATGAAAAGCAGGCCTCACTTCCCAGAGTCACAGGTTGGCTTAGCAAGTGCTAAACACGGAAGACACACGTTTCGAATTTTGCTTGATAGTGAACTTTCAGTATTAGTGACACTAGCTTTTGAACACTGAAATAGGACCTCTTCATTGAAATTTAGAATGACAAGAATAGTGTGGAATCTGGCCAAGGTGTTACTATGGGGCTCGAACCTGGGGCGGGGCAGGGAGAAAACTATAGATGAACATAGAAACTTCCATGTTTTGATGAGCTGAGCTCCTTAATGAAGTCTTCTATTCTTGCTGTACTGGCCACACCCACTACAGAGTGCCTGTGGGGGGAACTAAATGCCGGTGGAGGGAAAGGCAGGGGATGGGAAGGCTCCCGGGGATGAAGATAAGCTTTTCCTCTGGTTTTGCTGATATTTAGGTGTGCTCACACAAGCCGTGCATTCCCTTCCCCTTCCTTCATTGAACCTTCAAGGTCATACAGTGCTAGTAATGCATTGTGTTTCTTGTTGGACTCTGAGTGAGACAGGGTCTAAGGCTAGGCATGATGCCCCTACTTAATCGTTTTCCTTCCTATAGGAAGCAGCTAAGAGTAACAGTGTGTGAATATTGTCTGATGCTCTTAAACGCTGTCAAGGCCTATGTACCTCTTCTAAGAAACAGCTGCTGGGTTGGAGCACAATAGTTACACCTGCAAATTCCCTGTTTTACTAGCTTGCCAGGACTGCCATAAGAAAGTACCATAAACCGAGTGGCTGAAATGACAGAAGTTAATTTCCTCACAGTCCTGGAGGCTGGAAGTCCAAGATCAAGGTGTCAGCAGGTTACTTTCTTCTGAGGCCTCTCTCCTTGGCCACCTTCTCTCTGTGCCCCACATGGTCTTACTTCTGTGCTCATCCATGTCCATGGGCTCATCTGGGCCCATGTTGTATTAGGGCCCACACTAATGATTTCATTTTAACTAAATCACCTTTTTAAAGACTTATATCCAAATACAACCACATTCTGAGATACTGGGGGTTACAACTTCAGTATATGAATTGTGGGGAAACAATTCAACCCATAACACCTGTCAAATTTCAAAAGATGTGTGTATATGTATATGCAGGTATTACATATATTTGTGTAAATATATGTACCCAAACATAATATACATGTGTATACATACACATTATATACATATCTTATAAACCTTATATACATATACATTATATACATAATATATATTATATACACATCTATTATTTTTTAAGTGAAAAAAATTGGGAATGAATGTTATCAGGCTCTTAATTTCTACTCTGAGTAAAACTATTATAGGAGTCAGAAAGCTCCCCAACTTGGAGCAATGTTTGGTTCTCCCCAGGCTCAACCACAGGCCACAGGCAACTGTCTCTTCCAACTACTCCTTATTGATAGGTGAGTTTATCAAGTTCCGGGACTCAGACTATTCAGACAGGTCAGAAAACAACACAAAATTCCACCCTCAGATTGAAGGCTGTGCAAACAATATCTGACCAATACATTGTGTTGAAAAAATTATGGAATAGGAGAATGACATTCTGATGGATCTCAGTCTCTTGATATCCTTCAATTTTCATCTCATTTTGATCAGAAGAATCACAGTGTGCTCTTGCCCAGAAAGAAGAGAGCATTCCTAAGTATGGCAGGCCCTATATCAGAGACTTAGCTAAAAGTCAGTAAGAGTACAGCAGGAGAGACTGAAGACAGGGGAGGCAGAGAGCATCTGTCCATGGTATGAGGCCTTGGATGGTTCAGAAGAGACACAGCCCCATGTACAAGTAGACAGTGTAGTCTTAGTATTTATACTTCCAGATAACATGATGAGACCAAGAAGAATCAAAAGATATACTTTATTTGTCACTCTTCTACATTTGAGCTGTCTCTCTGCCCCCCTTCCCCAGTACCTCTCTTCTCCTGCAGAGCACTACACCCCCATGGAATCCTCTATGTGGTTCTCATGGTGGGAGAATAAGAGGGTTGTCCTGCTGGGCTGGTCCTGGGCACTCAGCAGAGCATTGTCCTTCCTTGGGAAAAGGCAGGACAATGAGCTTCTTCTCCACAGGCCCCAGGAAAAGGAAGGACACATCCAGGCTTTCTCCCTGAGGATTTGTGGTGAGATCCAGCTTCACAGGAAAGGCCTCAACAGGGCTGTTTTCCTCAGCATCCTCGGGCTTCTTCTCATCATCCAACTCGGGTAGGTATTGGACAGATCCTTTAGGCACAGCCTTGGGGGGCAAGTTGGAAGTAGGGGTTACGATTTTCTGCTGGGACTCTTCCAGCCCAGGGAGGTGCGCAGGTCCCTGGTTAACAGCAGGGTCTTCCCCTCCGGGGGCAGGAACCTGAAATAAGAACATTTTCAAATAGGGGAACATTCCTGGGAAAGACTCCTGCCATGACTAGTACCAAGCTAAGCTGTTCTGGGACTTTTTGATGGAATGTCTCAAAGGGAGACCAGCTAGAGGGATGGACCTCTAGTTAAAGGGTTAAAAAGCAAAAGCAGACAACAGAAGCTTGACTGCAAGTCTCACAAATTCAGAGCTGAACAATGGTTTGGAAAGGTTAAATGGCTTTTTCCAAGTTCCCAGGGCGCTGTCACCCTACTCCCAGTAGTGCAGTCATAGCTACCTTTATTCAGGGCTTATTCATTGCCAGGCCCCACACAGGGCCCTTCATCCAGTTCCTCTCATTGTTTCCCACAGGGATCTGAACAAGGTCGGTGTTGCAACCCCATTCTACAGACAAGGCAACCAAGACTCAGAGAGGTAAGAACTTGCCCAGAGTCACACCTCACGGGTGGCAGAGCTGGACTGGGACAAGGTGACCTGTCTCAATCACACTCTCAACTAGAGCTGGCTGCCTCATAGTTAACACTCAATAAATACTTTTGGAAAGGGTAAGGGTCTTTGGAACACTGGATTTAATGTTTCAGAGGCCTGAGCCATCCGAGCTACGATATCTGTTTCTGAAGGAGTCTTACTTATTCTGTAGGACCACATTGTAACTGGGGGGGGAAAAAAGTATGACTAGTCTTTAACCAGCCACCCCCGTGGGTGTGACCTTGGGGCAACCTGAATAAAGTGGTGATCACAGATTTTAGGAAATTAAAAGGAGAGGGCAGTTAGGATTTAGATTATCTACTCTCTTCATGAGAAGACAAACAATTAGATTGAAAAATACCTGTCGTTCAAAGAAGTCACAAGTCACGGAGACAAACTTTTCTATTTCTCCTTGAGTCACAGAACCTTTGCAAAGACCAACAGGCTAAAGACAGAGAAAATACAACATCCTGTGAGTATTATGATTATCAGTGATTATAAATGGAAATCAACTTGCTTTCTGCTTGTGTGCACACACAGCCAATCAACATTTTTATGTTCTTACCATGTTATGGGTAGGCTCTGAGCCAACTCTCTCTAGATCATTTTTACCAAATAATCACCCAAACTAGGCTAAATTTCCTCCAAAGATGTGAAACTCAGGATTTACTTTTTAAACGTATTTTTATTTTTTTAAGTAGGCTCCATGTCCAGTGCAGAGCCCAATGCCAGGGTTGAACTCATGACCATGAGATCAAAACCTGAGCTGAGATCAAGAGTTGGACACTTAACCAACTGAGCCACCCAGGGGCCCCTAAACTCAGGATTTCTTGAGGAACAAACCATTAGAAAATTCTTTGTATTGAGCAGAAATCTGTGTCTATAGAACATCTACCTCTTGGTCTTACTTCTACCCTTGGGTCATTTTGAAAACCTGTTCTCATCTCTCACATAGTAGTGGCTTTTTGTGTATGTTCCACCTGAGTTTTCCTTTCTCAGACAAAATTCCTTTCAGCTCCTTCAACTTCTCTTTATTTAGAAATAAAATAATTTTGTTTTCTTAATACAAATATAATAAGTATTTAGAATATGGATAAACAAAAATAAAATAAAAAGACCTGTACTTGCATGAAAGGTGTGTGTGTGTGTGTCCCACAATGATTTGATTTCTTTTCCTCTAACCTTTTTCCTATGCATATATATTTTTCTTCTAGATAAATAGGATTATATTACATATATTATTTTATAACCCTCTCTTGTTACTTAATAATCTATTGTGAAAATCCTTTAATGGCATTAAATAGTCTTCTGTGATCTTCTTTATAATCACTAACTAATATTCTTCTGCATTATTAACAAGTTCTTAGTTACTTTCTTAGGGTAAATTCCTAAAAGAGGAATTTTAGAGTCATAGAGTGTACATATATTCAAGTACAAATAGAATATTGTAATAAAATGCTGCCTCAATTTCTAAAGAAGAACTCTTAAGAATATTCACATGGAATTTACTAAAATGTGGCTAAGCAGATTGCCTGAATATTACTCTATCACCTATGTCTGGACTATATAAAGAGAAGATTTGAAATTCCTTAAGATGGGAAAATCCATTAATGTAGAAAGTCCTTGGAGAATAGGGCTTCAGCCTTTCCCTTCTCCAATTCTTCACCAAATCATATAGGGGACACTCTCTAAAAGAACCTTCTAGAGAGACTGCAGTTACCTGTACCAAGTAGAGCCTGGCTACTCCCACTCTGAGTAGGATTTGCTGAGCTACTCTAATTCATGCTGAATCTAGGGTGAACCACAAAGAGGGAGCTTGTGAGCAAGCTTAACATGTGAACCCTAGAGTTTGGGGATGTATGGGCTATGAAGATTGGTATCTGCTTCTCTCTCAGAGCATTCTGAAGGTAGTATCTTGGCTAAAAGAGCCTACTATGGTAGGGTAAGGAGAAAGGGCAGGAAAGGGAACACTGTTTCCACTGTTTGGAATAGTAAAAAATGTGTGAATTCCTTGGGACAAGCAAATGCCGTAGGTGAGGCTTTTTTGAAAGTACCTACCCAACGGACAATCTTCCAGAGAAAGGGCATGTGATAGTGAAAATCTGGGGGCTGAATTTGAGAAGGGGTGGTTCCAAGGACTCAGCTAGAGAATACATTATCCTTCCAGGAAAGGACCCCTGGATGAACCCACACCTGTACCACTTGAGAGAACCAGCACTGGAACCTGTCTTATGGAGGGTCAGGGTAGACCAAGAGAAAACTACAACTGCAGTTATATAAAAAAGACTTTGTACTCTTCTTTCTTCTCCTCTTTCATTCTGCTTGGAACTTGGAAGAGCAAGAATTAAGCAAAAGATTACAGAGGGAGAGAAAGAAAGAATAGACCTTGACCCCCTTTCTCACAGCAGGTCCTAAACTCTGAGTTAGGTTGAAGCTATGGAGAGAGAGAGAAAAGCTTTGCATTGGATATAAGATAGAAGTTTTGATTCAGAATTGATTGAACAGATTTTTTTCAGACCTGCTAGTGAATCTTAATTACCTAAGTGCAATTGTTCTTATTATTGAAAATGACCAGAAAGCTATGGGATCTGCCCAAGATGTTACTGATAAGCAAGAAGAAGAGATCCTACAGAATAGGGTGAAAATGCTTTCCCAATTATTCCTTGAGAAAATTCACTTGAATAATTATACAAGGCTTTTGAGACACACACTTTAGATTCAAAGACGCACATAGTTTGAAAGTAAAAAGATGGAAAAAAATATATAATGCAAACAGTAACCAAAAGAAATCTGGGTTGGCTATACAAATATCAGACAAAATTGACTCTAGGACAAAAATTGTTGACAGAGACAAGGAAAAACACTTCATAATGATAAAAAAGCCAATTATTAGGAAGACAAAACTGTAAATATATATGTACCTAACAACAGAGCCCCAAAGAACATAAGCAAAACTGACAGAATTCGAAGGAGATAAAGACAAGTCAACAATAATAGTTGGAAACCTCACTTTCAATAGTGTATAGAGCAACTATGCATAACATCAACAAGGAAACAGAAGACCCTATAAACCAATAATTACAGAATGCTCCACCTAATGACAGTAGAATATACACGCTTCTCAAGTGTACATGGAACATTTTCCAGGATATACCTTATGTTGAATTTTAAAACAAACTTCAATAAATTTAAAAGACTTGAGATCATATGGACCATATTCTCCAACCACAGTGGAATGAATTTGGAAATGGATTAAAAAAACTGGGGAATTTTGCAAATATTAGATGACATACTCCTATATAGCCAATTGGTCAAAGAAGTAGTCACAGAGAAAATTAGAAAATACTTTGAGATGAATGAAACCAAAACAAAACATGCACAACTTATGAGATTAGCTAAAGCACTGCTTAGAAGGAAATTTGTAGACGTAAATGCTATTGTTAAAAAAGAAAAAAAAATAGCATATCATTTACATAACCTTCTACCTTAAGAAACAGGAAAAAAAAAAAACTCTTCCCAAAGCAAGCAAAAAGAAGGCCATAATAAAGAGCAGAGAGGAAATAAATGAACTAGATGATTATAAAAATGGAAAATAAAACTGCAAGTTGATTATTTGAAAAGATCAACAAAAATGACAAAACTCTAGACTGACCAAGAACAAAATGACTCATATTACTAAAATTGGAATTAAAGAGGGGACATCACTTCCAATCTCTCAGAAATAAGAAGGGAATACTATGAACATCTTCCTGTATGCTGAGAAATTAGGTAACTTGGATAAAATGGACAGATTCCTAGGAAGACACAAACTACCAAAACTTAAAAGAAACAGAAAATCTGAATAGAACTAAACAAGTAAAAAGACTGAATTGTTAATAATAGTTTTTAAAAACCCCAAACTTCTCACAAAGACAAGCTCAGGCCCACTGGTGAATTCTACCAAACATTTAAAGGAAAATGAACACCAATCCTTAGCAAACTCTCCAAAATAAAATAGAAGAGGAGGGAAATTTTCCCAACTCATTCTGTGAGGCCAGTATTAAATTCATATGAAAATCAAGCAGAGACAATACAAGAAAACTATAGATTAATATCTCATGAATATAAATGAAAAATCTTATAAAAAAATACTGGCAAATTGAAATCAGCAACTAAGAAAAAGGATTACATACCGTGACCAATTGAGATTCATCTCCAAAGTGCAAGATTATTTTATTTTTATTTATTTTTAAAAAAGATTCTATTTATTCATTTGACACAGAGAGAGAGAGTACAAGCAGGGGGGGAGCGGCAGGCAAAGGGAGAAGCAGTTTCCTGCTGAGCATAGAGCCTGACATGGGGCTTGATCCCAGGACCCTAGGATCATGACCTGAGCCAAAGGCAGATGCTTAACTGACTGAGCCACCCAGGTGCCTCCAAGATTATTTTAACATACAAGAGTCAATCATTGTTATATACAATAATAATAGATTAAAGGAGAAAAAAGGCCATGGTTATCTCATTAACTCAGAAAAAGCATTTGATAAACTCTAACACTGTTTCTTGATTAAAAATCATTCAGAAATTAGGAATAGAACTTTTTCAATTTAATAGAAGGCATCCATGAAAAACCTACAGTTAACATCATATTCAATGATGAAATACTCAATGTTTTCCCCAGGAATAAGATAAGGATGTCTACTCTTCCCACCTCTGTTCAATATTGTACTGGAAGTTCTAGCCAGGGAAATTCGGCAAGAAAAAGAATTAAAAGGCATGCAGATTGGAAAGGAAGAAGTAAAGCTATCTCTAATTGCAGATGATGTGATCTTGTATGTAGAAAATCCTAAGGAATCTACTAGAAAACTATTAGAAAGAGTAAATGAGTCCAGCAAGGTTACAGGATACAAGATCAATATGCAAAAATCAATTGTAGTTCTATACATTTGCAGGAAACTATTCAAAAATAAAATTAAGGAAACAAATACGTTATTTTAGCATCAAAGATAATAAGATATTTAGATATACAAATAACTGAGTATTGAACATTGAAAACTACAAAACATTGTTGAAGGAAATTGAGTGAGTCCTAAACAAAAGGAAAGACAGTCCATATTCATGGACTGAAAGACTTAATATTGTTAACATGACAATATGTCCCACATTGGTCTATAGATTCAGTGCAATTCTTATCACATTTTTAACTACTTTTTTAAAATAGAAATAGAAAATGACAAGCTGATCCTAAGATTATTATGAAAATGCAAGGGATCCAGAATACCCAAATAATTTTGAATAAAAAGATCAAAATAGGACTCACACATCCCAATTTCAAAATTTACTACAAAGCTATAGTATTCAAGATAGTGAAGCAGTGGTATAAGGATAGCTATATAGATTCATGGAATAAAATGGAGAGTACAGAAATAAACCTTGACATTTATGGTCAAGTGATCTTCAAGAAGTATGCCAAGACACTCAAATGGGGGAAAATGATTGTTTTTTCAACAAAAAATTCTAGGACAAATGGACATCCACATGCAAAGAATGAAGCTGAACCTCCTACCTCACACAATATACAAAAATTGACTCAGTATGGGTCACAAACCTAAACATAAGAGCTAAAACTACAAAACTCTTCGAAGAATACATAGGAGTAAATCTTAGTGATCTTGGATTAGGCAATGATTTCTTAGAGATGACTCCAAATGCACAATGATAACAAAAATAAATAAGAGGGACTTCATGGAAATTAAAAACTTTTTTTTTACTAAAAATGTTAATTTATTTGTTGCAGGGTGGTATTAGATCTTTAATTACAGTATGTAATTAAGTATTTAATTATTTTTAAAGTGTGTAATTATTAAGAAAACTAGAAAAACATGCATTTCAATTTTTAAAAATATATACAGTAGAATATACAGTGTACATTTGAATGTACAACTTTTATACTTCAAAGAACATCATTAAGAAAATGAATAGATGGGGCGTCCGAGTGGCTCAGTCATTAAGCGTCTGCCTTCGGCTCAGGTCATGATCCCAGGGTCCTGGGATTGAGCCCCACATCGGGCTCCCTGCTCGGCAGGAAGCCTGTTTCTCCCTCTCCCACTCCCCCTGCTTGTGTTTCCTCTCTCGCTGTGTCTTTCTCTGGCAAATAAATAAAAATCTTTAAAAAAAAAAGAAAGAAAAGAAAATGAATAGACAATCCAGAGAATGAGAGAAAATATTTGCAATCATATATGTGATTAAGGGATTGTCTCTAGAATATGTAAAGAACTCCTACAATTCAACAATAAGAAAATAAATAGTCCAATTTTAAAATAGTCAGAGGATCTGAAGAGACATTTCTCCAAAGAATATATACACGATAATAACCAACAAGTACATTAAAAGATGCTTAACATCATTAGCCATGAGGAAAATGCAAGTGACAACCAAAATGAGATACCACTTCATACTCAATAAGAGAGCTATAGTAAAAGACAGCTAACGATAATTTGCAAGTAACATATTGTGGAGAAATTGAAACCCTCATATGTTGCAGATGGGATTATAAAACTGGTGCAGTCACTTTGGAAAACAGCTTGGCAGTCAGTCAAAAGGTTAAACATAAAGTGCGACCCAGCAATCCCACTTCAAACTATATATCCAGGAGAAATGAAAACACAGTATACATAAAAACTTGTATACAAACGCTCTCAGCACCATCATTTATAAGAGCGCAAAGGGGGAAGCAACCCAAATATCCATTGACTAATGGATGAATAAACAGTACATGGTGCATCCATGCAATGAAATATTATTTGGCCATAAAAAGGAATGAAGCACTGATCCATGCTACAACACAAATAGACCTTGAAAACATTATGTTAAGTGAAAAAAGCAGACACAAAAGACCATACACAGCATGATTCCATTATATGGGAAGTCCAGAAGAAGACAAAGTCATAGACAATAAATAGATTAGCAGTCTCCAGGGGCTTGGGTGAGGGGTTTCTTTTTGGGCTGATGAAAATATTCTAAAATTACATAGTGGTGATGGTGGCACAACTCTGTGAATCTACTAAAAAAAAAAAAAAGAAAAAGAAAAAAACCCCTGGATTGTATACCTTAAAGGGTGAATTTTATGATGTGTGAGTTATACTTAATGAAGCTGTTAGTATAAGTAAGTAAATAAGGAGAAAAAAGCGTTTTGACTCATTTTGCCCAATTGGGCTACAAGACATTGTGTCAATTGACATTTCCCACCAGGTGTGTTTCAAATGGTTTCAAGGTGCCCTGCCCATCTTGAATGCATTCTTTGAAAGAAGGCCTCTTTGACTTCTTTGTCCTTCTTACAGAGTGGTCCAAGGAATGGAATACCATGCTGTATTCCAAATGTAACTGGATTTGTTCAGATAGAAGCAGGACCATCACAAACCACTGAGAAGATTCGTCTATGTTTTACAGTGTCCTATGATTAATTTTTTTTTGCAAAGCCATCATATTGCTGATGAAAATTGCAGTTATGATAAAATAAAATCCTTTATAATTGCATCTGAGCCTGCACAATATCTATTTAGTCAGTTGTTACTTAAGGGAAAGAAAAGCATCTCATGCATTACAACACCTCATGTAATAATTTGTTGCTCAATAAGTATTGATAGATGACTTGTGAATACAAATCTTAAATTACGAAGACATTCAGGAATACTTACCTCGGAGTCATGGGGCTGAAGTGCACAGCTGCTGGCTTGGGATTTGGTACATGGTGACTCTTTGATTAAGTATTCCACAAAGTAGGAAGGGCCAACCACCCACTGGTATGAGATGAGAGTTGAGAAATAAAAAATCAAATCTTACTATATGGAGAAATGATTCAGGTTTGGCAGCATTTTATTTAGGAGAACCAAATGTCCTCAGTCAAAGTCAATGTCAACACAGGTCTCCTACTGTCCCTATACTCCCCACCAAGATCAAAGCATGCACTGTGATTTTGTCATTTAAAAAACATAATCACCATACTTTCTTCCCTTCTTAAGGATTTGAAAGGGCTCTAAAAACCTTCCCTTGGGTGAGCTGATTTTTCTTCCCACAGATTAGTTTTTAGATTAACTTTCCTCTATATAATAGATTCAACATCATCCAAATACAAATGAGCCTTCATTTCCCCTAACCTGTAAAACTCACAATCCATTCCAGGCCTTAAGAAGAAGCAGAAATTGACTTACTAAATGGTCCATGGTCAATTAAATATGAGAATGTAGCAGCAAATAGTGAATAACCAAGGAGACTATGAGTCTATTTCCCTTCTCACCTTAAGGCCAATGAAGTAAAATGGAGTCCCGCAACTCTGGTGGAAATCCCATGGCATAACTCAAGACACTGAAACATGGCTGAATGTATATCAGGTCTACCCAAGTAGGGAATAAAGAAAAGGCTTTTCTGTTCAAATTAAAAGGAATGCCTTCATATTCACCTCTCAGCTTAGGAACTGACAGTAACAGTTATGAGACACATTGTTGGTGTAATGACACTTCAACCTCACCTGGCTAGAAGCCTGGATTACTTGGACGAGAGAATACTGCTTTGAGGTGCTCTTACTGTTGTATTTTGCAAGAGACTCAAGGGCAGCTTCCAGAACCTTGGGATCTGACAGGTCAGTGGTGCTGGGGCAGTCAGGGCACATTCTGTGAATCTTTCTTTGAGAAACTGTTGACGCCAAAGAGAGAAGTTTAAAAAGGAAACTCCTTAATGATTTTTAATCCCAGAAATCATACGTCCACAACAGAAGCAGAGATCAAAAAAAAATCATTTTGGCAAGGATGAAATGAATGGAAAAGACATTATCTAGAAAGAAAGCTGTTAGCAGAGTATTCTGCAATGAGTGTGTATTACTTTCATAATTCAAAAAAAAATTAAAGCAATATTTTTTCACCTCACACAAAGGTACTTACCCCAGAAATTGTGTCCAAAAATATATGTGTGTTATATTGATATAAAAACTTTCCCCCGGTTAGCTCAGTATCTGCCACCATCATTGCCTCTGTCAGGCAGACTGAGTGTCTTAAAATGTTGGGATTTCATTAGTGTCATGTCTTATTCGCCTTTTAGTCTCCAACACATAACATAACGTCTAATGCATTGTAAGCGCTTAGCAAATGCTTATTGAATGACATACAGCAGGTAAGCACACCCTTCCCGGTTAGAAAATACAAGCGGGCCAGAAAACAAATACTGGTCAAATCACTGTGTGACTGGATAGAATAATCATGCTAAACGCGTAGCGAGCATTTCTGATTGGGAGGAGCTGGGGGTGGCAAAAGTCATATGAAAGTCAGGCCAGGGAACTTTTCTGGAAGTTATTTCTGTAGAGCAAATACATTGTTTTGATCAATTGTATGTTTATTTGCATGTATTTGGGCATAATGTGAGGCAATTTCCATAGCTTATCACTCCGGCACCATCGTCCCCACGGGTCACTTCCTGACCTCCCATACCTCTGTCACCTATGACTTCCATTTAAATCCCAATCTGTCTTGTTGGTTGTTCTCCGATTCATTTTTGAAGACTCATCTTCACAACCAGGAAGCTTAAACAGTGGCTAATAAAATATTTGCTCTGTTGCTTTAGCTCCCAAAGGATCCAGCAACATTGTTTTCTCCTGGATCTTATTAGAAATGCAGACTTTCTAGAATCAGAAATCTGCACTTGAACAAGATCCACCAGGGGAGTCACATTCACGTATAGTTTG
The DNA here is from genome assembly GCF_003265705.2 of Callorhinus ursinus. Taxonomy (NCBI): domain Eukaryota; kingdom Metazoa; phylum Chordata; class Mammalia; order Carnivora; family Otariidae; genus Callorhinus; species Callorhinus ursinus. The sequence goes on from NW_027397063.1 coordinate 70,924,309, forward strand.
ACAAGCAGCCACATCCTATTTTCCCATGCCTTGGATGTTTGCTTTCCAAAGAAGGATCCAGAACGAATTCACGTGCCTATTTGAAATGCCATTAGTTTCAGCCTCATTCTTAGTTCATTTATTCAACAGTACTATGGGACTCCTTACACTTAATAGGAATAGAGGGAGGGCTTTGGCAGGCAGCAAGAAGGAATACATGTTCTGCTCGATAGAAGATAGGAGACCCAAATCAAGGCAGCGCGTTGTCTCTGTTCTATGGTTAGGCTAAATCTGTATAGGAATGAGAACAGGTGAGCACCTTTCCTTTCTGGAATAGAGAACATGATGGAAGAAGCAACATTGGCAGGGTCCTCAAAGAATGTAAGTTCTAAGGGCAGAGGGTGTTGGGTGAGGGCATCCTTAGCAGAGGAGGAGGCAAATAGTAGATGTGGACATCGGAAAGTACAATGTGTGCTCGGAAAATAGCGAAGCATCCATCCAGTTGCAGAAAGTGCAGAGTTGGTATAGTCAGGGAAATAATGTCAGAGAGAATAGAAAGGGAGCCTGGGGACCAGAGTAGAGATGAAGCCATTTCCAACAGACTAAACATTTAGGATTTAATGCAGCCCTCTATAATAAAGGATTTAAGCAGGTTATTTAAGAAGATTGCTTGTGGGAAGAAGAGTGGTACAAGTTGAACTTCATAGGAGAGGCAAATACTGGATAGAAGAACATGGCCTTGGCATGAATAGGAAGTAAGAATGGGAGAACCCTGTATACTCTAGGCATAGCCCCTTTTTAATGTTCTTTTTCCATATTTTATTAAAATGAACAAAATCAGAGTGCTCTCTTACCTGGGCGAAGAGTACAGTTATAAGCGGGTAAGTAGAGAACCCTTGCTGGCATGTTTACATAAAATATTGCTTTGCATTGACCATAAACCTGGAACAAACACACACATTTTATGAAATGGTGGAACAAAAACTCTGACTTTTAAAAATGTCCCCAAAATTAGATTGAACATTTTTTAAGATTTATTTATTTGAGAGAGAGAGAGGAGGGGCAGAGGGAGAGGGAGAGAGAGAATCTCCAGCAGACTCCACGCTGAGTGCAGAGTCTGACATGGGGCTCGATCTCACGACCCTGAGATCACCAACCTGAGCCGAAACCAAGAGCCGGACACTTAACTGACTATGTCACTCAGGTGCCCCTGGACACTTTCTTTTGAAATAATGAAAGACTAAGATCAGTTTTGGCGGTTTGGGGTATGAGAAACTGCCAGCAAATCAACAAATAGTCAGCCTTCTTCTGAAACACAGCGAGTCTACATTTCCCAGCCTCCTTCCAGATTAGGTATGACTGTGTATAATCGAGTTGCAACCATAGGAAGGTGAGAAGTGATTGTAACCATTTCCAGGTGGCCCATGAAGTTTTCTCCATGTGACCTGTCCACTATGCTCTTTCTCTTTCCATGGCCTGATGCAGAAAAGCATGGCAGTCATAGAAACCACGAGTTGAAGGTGGCTGTCGAGAACCACAATGTGGAAGGAACGTGGGGCTCCAAGTCACTTCTGGAGGAAAGCCCCCTCTTGATCAGGAATTTCTATTTTGAACTTTCCATGAGTGAGAAATAAACTTCTATCATGTTGGAATCAGCATACACTTTTTAGGGTATATATTATAGCAGCTAGTGTCACTATAACAAATATAAAAGCATACTCTTTGCTCTTCAAAACCAGATAGGTGCAATTTGACAAATTTGGTTAAATGACTAGAAAAGATATCTTGATCAAATAGTTTATTTCTAAACACAGTTCTGCACTCAAAATATAAAGTTTCATACTGATTAACGGACATAACCTCAGGATAATTGAGAATCAAAAGACAGGTGACTATGTTATTTTCAAGCTTCTTCAATAGTCGCCTTTAAAAGGTTGAATTCTGAGGCCTTTTAGGTTCTATGATTCCAGGAAATCCTTCTATGGCACCTCTGGGAGCCCCCATACTGTAAGCCTTCCCTCTCCCCAGCCTCACATTCCATATCAGTGTTCACGGAAACAAAGCGAAATAAAACCAAGAAAGAAGCCCCTTCTCCATTGCTTCTGCAGTCTTCCTTAGACACACATCCAGAGCACTACATCTCAAATATTTTTTCTCACAATTCAAACACTAGCTCAGAGCCTATAGGAGGGTCTTGAGGGTAGAAAACAATTTGGGGGCAACTTTTCAATTCTGGGGTCATGACTCCCAGTGGGACACTCAGAAACTCCTTTGGTTAAACTTTTAAAACTAAACTCTACAGTATTGGAATAACCACATGGGAACCATGCCTGAGAGATTATAATGAAGAGATGGCACACACTGAGCAATCCTCACCCAGGTCAGAGAACACCTAGCTTCTCCAGAGTGCCTGGACACAAGCACTTACCGATCTATGAAGGTGCTTCATCTCACAGTCCTTCCATTCCTTCCTGGTGAGTACATGGCAGTCAGTCTCTAACACGTCCAGCGTGAGATAGAACAGAGATCCCAGGTCAACCTGTGAGAGGGGGTTGAGAAATGTACTGCATCCCACATGAAGCAGAAACCCCTAAAGACTGGCCAAAAAGTCTCTGTTTTATGGCAGAGCCAAAGTCTCTGATGTTTGTGGAGATTTTGGATAACCTGTTGGACACTAGACAAAGTGTCAGAGTAGGAGAACTATTAGCACAATAACAAGAGCACATAGCACACCCTGGCAGGGAAGAGAGGAACGTTCTTAGCAGGGTTTCCAATTTGGAAAGCATCTGCCAACTCATGTCTCTGGGGTCCCATCCCCTGGGTGGCCTCCTCAGCTTGTGTAAGCACCTGCCCAAGATAAGGGACTGTCACTTGCCTGTCTGTGTTCGCGGACATCGCTCACTCGGTTGAGTCTCAGCACATAGCCATCCTTTCGGTCCCTGTTGATGTCCTGAAGGGCAAAGCCTGCGACTGTCAGAACAGCTGAGTCATTGCAGCCACGGGGGAGGACAAATAAGGGGGGCGGTGGCATGGGTACAGATCTAGCCCTGCAGCATGCAGCCAGTGTGCAGAGCACCAGGGGTAGGAGCAGACCCATTCTGTGAGGAACAAGTTCCAGGATGAGTCAGGATATAGAGGTATAGGGATCAGGCTGCTCACAGCGCTCTCTCTGTAAAGTTAATGTGCACAGTTTTGTAATCACAATCTGAACCGGTAACCAGCTTTTGAAACACGATGTCCCATTGTCTCTTTGAATTCTCAATGTGGATTTCCCTGAGTCAGTACTTTGGATGGGATTTGCCAATGTTTCTAACCTTGGACCCTGAAGCAATCTCATATTTACATGTCATGTAAACAAATTCGTTTCCTAACCTTTTCTTTTTTTTTTTTTCTTTTTAAAGATTTTATTTATTTATTTGACAGAGAGAGATAGCAAGAGCAGGAACACAAGCAGGGGGGAGGGAGAGAGTGAGAAGCAGGGCCCCCGCTGAGCAGAGAGCCCCATGCTGGGCTTGATCCCAGGATCCTGGGATCACGACCTGAGCCAAAGGCAGATGCTTAACAACTGAGCCATCCAGGTGCCCCTCCTAAACTTTTCCTAAGAAACCATAATAAACACATGGGTCAAGGCTCCTAGGAGGTCAGGAATGGATTCTGGTTTGTGTCCAGGGCTCTACATGATCAGAATATGTGGGCTGTCACCTTTTTCCTTCTCCCCTGGCACCTGCCCTCCAGCTGATGTCCTGGGCCACACTAATAGTTCGGAACACAGTGTTCGGTCCCAATCGTGTTCAGTGAGTTCAGATTTCCTGCCTGACTTCCTGTGTTCACCGTTCTTGTTAGATCAGGAAAAGGGCTCTAACCTCACATCACCTGCATAAAGCATCAGTGACATTCCTAATGCACTGTGGGACATGGCTAGAAAGTGTTCTATTTAGCCTTATTTAATTTTTTTTAAAACAAAGCTTTGTTCAAAGAAAAAGTGAATGATACATCAATAGTTCTTGTATCATACTCCAAGTCTACTTCTCTTTCTGTGGATCTGTATGGCAGCAAACTCATTAAACACTATGGTTAAGAAGAGATAGCTAATCATTCAGAAAAGAAGGAGAAATAGAGTTTTTCAGACTAAACACTAAAGGAGTTCATGACCATTAAACCATCCCTGCAAGAAATACTAAAGGTGACTCTTTGAGTGGAAAGGAGACCAAAAATGACAGTATAAAGGTAGGAAACACAAAAGCAGTAAAAACAAGTATTTCTGTAAAAAAATCAGTCAAGGAACTCACACGAGAAAAGGGATATAAAATATAGGGGTATCTGGGTGGCTCAGTAGGTTAAGTGTCTACCTTTGGCTCAGGTCATGATCCTGGGGTCCTGGAATCGAGCCCCACGTCAGGCTCCCTGCTCAGTAGGGAGTCTGCTTCTCCCTCTCCCTCTAACCCTCCCCTCTGCTTATGCTCTCTATCTCTCTCAAATAAATAAAATCTTGGGGAAAAAAGGATATAAAATATAATAACATATACCTAAAATGTGGGGAGAAGAGGAGAAATGAATGGGTTGAAACTTGAACAACCATCAACTTAATATAGACTGCTATTTGAAGAAGAGGTTATATACAAACCTAATGGTAACTGTATATCTGAAACCACTAATAAACATGCAAATAAAGAGAACAAAATCCAAATATACCACTAAAGAAAATCAGCAAGACATGAGAGAAAGACAAGAAAGGATGAGAGAAAATCTTCAGAAACAACCAGAAAACAAGTAATAAAATGGCAATAAATACATACCTATCAATAATTTTTTTAAAAGACTTTATTTGTCAGAGAGACAGAGAGAGCACAAGCAGGGGGAGCGGCAGGCAGAGGGAGAAGCAGACTCCCCGCTGAGCAAGGAGCCCAATGCAGTACTTGATCCCAGGACCCTGGGATCATGACCTGAGCTGAAGGCAGACGCTTAACTGACTGAGCCACCCAGGCATCCCTATCAATAATAATTTCGAATGTAAATGTACTAATGCTCCAATCAAAAGAAATGGGGTGACAGAGTGGGTCAAAAAACAAGACCCATCTATAAGCTGCCTACAAGAGACTCATTTTAGACCTAAAGACATGTGCAGGTTGAAAGTAAGGGGATGGAGAAACATTTATTATGCAAATAGATGTCTGTGAAAAGAAAGCTGGAGTAGCAATTCTTACATCAGACAAAATAGACTTTAAAACAAAGGCTGTAACAAGAGACAAAGAAGGACACTATATAATAATAAAGGGGACAACCCAACAAGACACAATAATTGTAAATATTTATGCTTCCAACATAGGAGCACGCAAAATCGTAAAACAGTTAATAACAAACAGAAAGGAACTAACCAATAATAGTGCAGTAATAGTAGAGAACTCTAACACCCTACTTACATCAATGGACAGATCATCTAAACGAAATCAACAAAGAAACAATGGCTTTGAATGACACACTGGACCAGATGGATTTAACAGATATATTCAGAATATTCTAGCCTAAACCAGCACAATACACATTCTTTTCAAGTGCACATGGAACATTCTCCAGAATAGATCACATAGTTGCCCACAAAACAAACCTCAACGAATTCAAGAAGATTGAAATCATACCATGCACATTTTCTGACCAAAATGCTATGAAACTAGAAATCAACCACAAGAAAATATCTGGAAAGACCACAAATGGAGGTTAAACAGCATGCTACTAAACAATGAATGGGCCAACCAGGAAATAAAGGATGACATAAAAAAGTACATGGAAACAAATGAAAATGAAAACACAGTAGTCCAAAACCTCTGGGATGCAGCAAAAGTGGTCCTAAGAGAAAAGTTCATAGCAATACAGGCCTACCTCAAGAAGCAGGAAAAATCTCAAACAACCTAAACAACCTTACACCTAAAAGAGAAAAAGAAGAACAAATGAAGCCTAAACCCAGCAGAAGGAAGGAAATAATAGAGATTAGAGCAGAAATATGTGATACAGAAGTTAAAAAAAAACAATAGAACTGATCAATGAAACCAGAAGCTGGTTCTTTGAAAAAATTAATCAAATTGATAAAACCCCTAAACAGGCTTATCAAAAAGAAGAGAAAGGACCCCCAAAATAAAGTCACAAATGACAGTGAGAAATAACCAACACCATAGAAATACAAACAATTATAAGAGAATATTATGAAAAACTATATGCCAACATATTGGACAACCTGGAAGAAATGGATAAATTCCTAGAAACACATAAACTACTAAAACTGAAATCAGAAGAAATAGAAAATGTGAACAGACCAATTGCTAGCAAAGAAATTGAATCAGTAAACAAAAGACTCTCAACAAACAGAAGTCTAGGACCAGATGGGTTCACAGGCAAATTCTAACAAACATTTAAGAAGAGTTAATGGGGCCCCTAGGTGGCTCAGTCCTTAAGTGTCTGCCTTCGGCTCAGGTCATGATCCTGGGGTCCTGGGATCGAGTCCCGCATCGGGCTCCCTGCTCAGCAGGAAGCCTGCTTCTCCCTCTCCCACTCCCCCTGCTTGTGTTCCCTCTCTCGCTGTGTCTCTCTCTGTCAAATAAATAAATAAAATCTTTAAAAAAATAAAGAAGAGTTAATATCTATTCTTCTCAAACTATTCCAAAAAATAGAAAAGGAAGGAAAACTTCCAAATTTATTCTATGAGGTCAACATTACCCTCATACCGAAACTAGATAAAGACACCAAAAAAAAAAAAAAAAAAAGAAGAAGAAGAAGAAGGACCACAGGCCAATATCCCTGGTGAACACAGATGCAAAAAAAAAAAAAAAAAAAAAAACAAATACTCAACAAAATGCTAGCAAACTGAATTCAACAATACATTTTAAAAAATCATTCACCAGGATCAAGTGGGGTTTATTCCCGGGATGCAAGCGTAGTTCAACATTCCCAAATCAATCAATGTGATACATCACATCAATAAGAGAAAGGATAAGAACCATATGATCATTTTGATAGATGCAGAAAAAGCATTTGGCCAAGTACAACATCCATTCGTGATAAAAACCCTCAACAAAGCAGGTTTAGAGGGAACATACCTCAACATAACAAAAGCCATATATGAAAAACCCACAGCTAGCATTATCCTTAATGCGGAAACACAGAGCTTTTCCCCTAAGGTCATGAACAAGACAAGGATGTCCACTCTCACCACTGTACTTCACATAGTACTGGAAGTCCTAGCCACAGCAATCAGACAACAAAAAGAAATAAAAGGAACCAAATCAGTAAGGAAGAAGTAAAACTTTTCACTATTTGCAGATGACATGATACTCTATATAGAAAACCCTGAAAGACTCCACCAAAAAACTGCTAGAACTGATAAATGAATTCAGTAAAATTGTAGGATACAAAATCAATGTATAGAAATCTGTTGCATTTCTATACACCAATAATGAAGCAGTATAAAGAGAAATTAAGAAAACAATTCCATTTACAATTGCACCAAAAATAATAAGATACCTAGGAATGAACTTAAACAAAGAGGTGAAAGACCTGTACTCTGAAACGTGCAAACATTGATGAAAGAAATTGAAGATGACACAACAAAATGGAAAAACATCCCATGCTCATGGATTGGAAAAACATATATTGTTAAAATGCCCATACTACCCACAGCAATCTACACATTTAATGCAATCTCTATCAAAATACCAACAGCATTTTTCACAGAGCTAGAACAATCCCAAAATTTGTATGGAACCACAAAGGACCCTGAATAGACAAGGCAATCTTGAAAAAGAAAAGCAAAGCTGGAGGCATCACAATTCTGGACTTCAAGTTATATTACAAAGCTGTAGTAATCAAAACAGTATGGTACTGGCAGAAAAATAGACACAGGTCAATGGAACAGAATAGGAAACCCAGAAATAAACCCACAATTATATGGTCAATCAATCTTCAACAAAGCAGGAAAGACTATCCAATGGGAAAAGGACAGTCTCTTCAACAAATGGTGTTGGGAAAACTCACAGCTACATGCAAAAGAATGAAACTGGACAACTTTCTTTTTTTTAATGTTTTATTTATTTATTCATGAGAGAGAGAGAGGCAGAGGCAGAGGCAGAGGGAGAAGCAGGCTCCCCACTGAGCAGGGAGCCCGATGCAGGGCTCGATCCCAGGACCCTGGGATCATGACCTGAGCCAAAGGCAGAAGCTTAACCATCTGAGCCACTCAGGTGCCCCAGAAACTGGACAACTTTCTTACACCACACACAAAAATAAATTCTAAATGGATTAAAGACCTAAATGTGAGACCTGAAACCATAAATCCTAGAAGAGAGCACAGGCAGTAACTTCATTGACATTGGCCATAGCAACTTCTTTCTAGCCATGTCTCCTGAGGCTAAGGAAACAAAAGCAAAAATAAGCCGTTGAAATTTCATTAAAATAAAAAAGCTTCTGCACACAGCAAAGGAAATAATCAACAAAACTAAAAGGCAACCTACAGAATGGGGGAAGATATTTGGAATGATATATACAATAAAGGCTTTAGTATCCAAAATACACAAAGAACTTAAAAAAAAAAACAACCTCAACACCCAAAAAATAATCCAATTAAAAAGTGGACAGAAGACATGAACAGATATTTCTCCAGAGAAGACATTCAGATGGCCAACAGACACATGACAAGTGCTCAACATCACTCATCATCAGGGAAGTACAAATCTACAATGACGTATAACCTCACATCTGTCAGAATGGCTAAAATCAGTAACACAAGAAACAACAGGTGTTGGCGAGGCTATGGAGAAAAAGGAACACTCATGCACTGTCGGTGGGAATGCAAATTGGTGCAGCCACTGTGGAAAACAGTGTGGAGGTTCCTCAAAAAGTTAATAGTAGAACTACGTTGTGATCCAGCAATCGCACTACTGGATGTTTACCCACAGAATACAAGAACATTAATTCAAAGGAATACATGCAACCCTGTGTTTATAGCAACATTATTTACAATAGCCAAGATATGGAGGCAGCCCAAGTGTCCATGGACTGATGATGAATGGATAAAGAAGACATGGTGTGTGTGTATGTACCTATATTCATACACACAATGGAATATTAGCCATGAAAAAATAAAATCTTGCCATTTGCAACAACATGGATAGAGCTAGAGTGTATCACGCTAAGTGAAAAAAGCCAGTCAGAGAAAGACAAATACCATATGATTTCACTCATATGTGGAACTTAAGAAACAAAATAAACAAGCAAAAGGAAAAAAAATAAGAGAGACACCAACCGAGAAACAGACTCTTAATTACAGAGAGCAAGCTGATGGTTACCAGAGGGGGTGGGCAGGGGGATGGGTTAAACAGGTGATGGGGATTAAGGAGTGCACTTGTCCTGATGAGCACCGGGTGTTATATGGAAGTGTTGAATCACTATATGGCACACCTGAAACTGATATTACACTGTATGTTAACTAACTGGAATTAAAATAAAAACTTAAAATAAATTTTAAAAAATAAACTTACGTGTACAAGCATAAAACAATAAAGAAGAGACAGCTAATGATGAGTAGGTGGGCTGGAAAGCCAGTAATACACTGTTTAAACACTTGCTTTGTTTCTTGCAGCTTCTGCTTGGGGTTCAGGAAGTTTCTACGGATTGAAACTGTACAAAACACAAATATCATTTTAAACTTTCTGTTAAAAAACCTCTCACACACATTAGAGGTAGCTTGTTACAAGAGAAAAGAACCAAGACTGGAAGGAAGCTTCTACATTAGGATTTCACAAGAAGGTATTCCATAGAAAGCTAGTGCCTGAAATGTGTCCCCACCCCTGCCCCTGTCCTCAATATTCTGTGCTCAGACACCTTTAGGAACTGCTGCACCCACACCAGCTTGGTCTCATAGAGTCTCAAACACACACTAGCCTGTGAAAAGCTCTCCAGAGCTTTGAGGTAAAGAAACCTATTTTTCCAGTTTCCTATACTTACTTAAGAGAGGTTTTTGTAATCCTTAGTGATAATTCACAAAATACATGTTTGGAATTGCTGTATGTGTAGATGGGATAGCTATCTCTGAGTTTTTCTGATAAGAAACTGGTGAGAGGTGTGAAGATTTTGACTAGAAGGGGAGATATTTCAAATGGATTGAAAGAATGTCCCTCCGGCCCGAACCAAAATTCAGGATATGGTCAGCCATGTCTGATAACAGCAAACTAAATGTGAGCAAGGCATTTAATTTCACATGAAACTTAAATATAATGATTTGCATTGCCGGTTAGGATTATTGTAATTAGTTGTTGTGATCAAATTTAAACTTTTATTTAAAAGTTGAATGGAAAATATTTTCTTATTTGATAACCATGCTCTTAGCTAAATCATGGCACTATAGGTCACCTGGTGGTAGTATCCAGCCTCACTGAAAAGTGCCCAGAATGGAAATTGAGTGAATCTAACCAGCACGCTTCTTAGGTGAGACGATTGAGGCTTAGGAACGTGGCGTGCTTAACAAAAAATCATAAACGAATTGGTGGTAGAACCAGTACAGAAACGTAGTTTAGAATTCTTTTGGGCAGGGGCGCCTGGGTGGCTCAGTCATTAAGCGTCTGCCTTCAGCTCAGGTCATGATCCCAGGGTCCGGGGATCAGGCCCCGCATCGGGCTCCCTGCTCCGCGGGAAGCCTGCTTCTCCCTCTCCCACTCCGCTGCTTGTGTTCCCTCTCTTGCTGTCTCTCTGTCAAATAAATAAATAAAATAAAATAGAATTCTTTTCATCAGACCAAACATAGCAATAGCCTAACTGTAACTCTTAATTACCAACTAAATGAACTTGAAAAGGCACTTAACCCCTGTTAGCCTCAGTAGCCAAATCTATAAAATGGGCTAATCATACCTCTCCCTCATAGGGGATTACAAACACACCGAAGGCTAGACCCACACTTGGCACACAGTGCGGAGCTATTGCTGTCAGTATGATCATGATAGTTCCTTGAAATTCCACAGGCACTTACTGAGCACCACTACAACACCAGGGACTGTGGGAGGCTTTCTGGGACCAAGAGTTAATCAGACTAATTAGATTAATAAAATACAGCCCCTCACTGATTTCTGCAGGCAAGTAAACAGTTTTTGAGGCTTGATTTACAAACCCAAATCTAAAGATCCCTGCTCCTTAGAGTTGGGCATTAGGCATTGTTTTCAAATACGAGCAACACTAGGAAAATAGGAGATGGCACAGAAACTAGATACTCAGGTTCCGGGGTCCAACAAAGATTTCCAGCCAGCGAATGCACATTCACAGGGCTTGAGCCATGTGTGGATAGAGGTGGGGAAGGACGGAGGACGCAAGACAGGAGGAGACAGTCCGTGGCCTGAGGAAATGCATCAGATGGGCACGGCTGAAGGCCGTCACTGCAACCCGAATGAAAAGCAGGGCTCCAAGAACCAGATTAAAATCCGAGGACGCACTGACCAGAGAGTAAAGCAGTCTCTGACCCAGATGTCCTGCTGCAGCCCTTAACTGTGTGACCAAGAGGGAGGGGCACAGCTTTCTGAGGCCCGGATTCCTCATCTGTGAAATTGGGTTTGGGGGCCATGCGATCACCTGGAGCCCTTCCAGCTGCAGGAAGGCCTTCCTACCTTTCTCTGTACCCGACGTCATTCCATTTCCATGGCATCTGGGTTTCGACTCCGTGTCAAACAACCTGGGTCCAGCCCCCTTCTAGGCTGTGGAGTCCGGAAGCCCTGGCAGAGGCCGCGGGGAAGAGGCCAGTCTTTGGAGGCAAGCAGACCTGGATTTAAGTTCCACTTCTGCCCTTGGCATGGCGGAGGGCCTCACGTGCTGTGGGCGTGCCCTAACATTTAGTTTCTTTCTCCATAAAAGAGCAGCACTCCCACGCACACACGCACCCACTTGGAGAGAGAGGGGAACATATTCCATCTCCCCAGGAACTGCACCCCGGGTGACACTTCTCTTTGGTCCCCATCATGTGTGGGGATGATCTGAGCATCAGCGTAGGAGTTTGGTTTCAGCATCAGAGCGAAGAGTGAGGCCGTGGACACATTCGACCTGGGTCTGCGTCTTGGCTCTGGCTTAGGGTCATCACCTAACCCGCCACTCCCATGTTTAAGTTTACATTTTCTAGCAGCCACATTTAAAAAGTAAGAAGAAATAGATACAATTCATTTTAGTATTGTGCTCAACCCAGTATATTCAAAACACTATCATTTCAATCTGCAACTAATATAAAAACTGGGAATGAGCTGGTGGCCACAGTTTCACACTGCAGCAGACCTCAGTTAAGGGGCTCAATGGTCAGTTGTGGCCCCTTGATTAGGCCATGCAAGCTGCTCCCTGTCAAGGGCAGGTGGCAGGAGCACCCACCTCCTGAGGCTGTGGTCAGGAGCAGACGCAGGGCCGGTGCGTGCAGGGTGCTTGGCGCAGCCCGGGGCCCTACAAAGCACAGAGACCGTGTCTGCTATCAGTGCTGGGGTGTTCCCCGGGGTCCTCAGCTCGTCTCACACACTGCGGATCCCGTGTCACTCTGCTGGTCGCCTTGTTCCAGGCCTCCTGAATGGAGTCACCCCCAAGCAGGCCAGGTTAGGAGAAACAGGGCTGGTTTTCCTTGAGCTAGGAGGGGCCGGTACCAGGCCTCCCGGCCTACCCGCCCCCAACACAGGTGTGATTCGTGACTGTTCTAGAGTAGGAAGAGTTCAGACAGGTGAGGCATTGTCTGCTCAGAGCTGGGAGAGGCGCAGTTCGTGGGATTAGGTCTCTGGGAGAGTTAGAAATACAGGTACCAAGCCTTGCCCTGAGAGGGCAGGGTGTGCACGGAGGGTAACTGGGAGGCGCCCACGGTTCCAGATGCCAGGCCGGCACTGCCCTGGTTGAAGATGGGTCTCTGTGGCCACTTGGGCTCTTCTCTCTCCTCTCTTTCCCTCCCTGCATCTTTTCTTCCTTCCACAAATAATGAATGTTTGTTCCGTATGCTGCCTATGCCCAGCATTATAAATAATAAACAACATTAATGAGTTCTCAGTATGTGTCCAGCCGTGTGCTAAACACTGTGGGCTCCTTCTCTCATTTTAAGGCCACAACCAACCCAGGTCTGTAAGTGCTGCTATTATTCTCATTGTTCAGACAGGGAAAACTGAGGAACAGAGAGGTGAAGTAAGTTGCCCAAAGTCTTACAGCTAGGGTTTGCATCTAGCCTGTATGGCTTCGGAAAGGAAGGCGCTCTTGAGTGGGTATTAGGAAAGCAACTGGAGGAGAAACTAGCTCTGCTGAGCCAGTTCCTCTGCTGAGGAAGTCAAGAAAGGCTTCTCGAAGGAGGTGACATTCAGTCTGGGGCTTGAAGGATGAGTAAAAGTATTCCCGATAGGAAGGGAGACCAAGGGAGTAAGATCAGGAATCAGCAAAAATTTAAAAATATGGATTACGTAGTTTATCGTCCATGTCCTTCCAGTTGTCTCCTCTATAAACTGAATGGTATTCGTCCTCTCAACCTACCCAGTGGCCTCTGTTAACTTTTGGCCGTCTCCTAAAGCTCCTTATATCTGGAGCTTCTTTCTCTCCCTTACTTTTATCAATCATATTTAGGCCATGTTTGAGAAAATTCAGAATGTTTAGGGCACATTTTTCAGCATCAAAAATATTCCTAGGGCAAACCTGCCTTATAGTATCACGAGTGGGATTTCTTCTAAGAACCCATATGGTGTTGTAGCCAAGAGGACAGACTCCGGGCTGGAACAAGCCTGCACTGGAATCCCAGCTCTACCACTCATCAGTCGTGTGATGAAATGTGGGTTCCTCACTGTCTCTGAATCCCAGCTTCCTCATTGATAAATTGAGGCCACAGTTAATCCACAGGACAGATGTGAGGGTTAGGTGGATTCCCACACACAAATAAAGTGCCTGGCACACAGTTTTCCTCAATACCTCACCAAAGAGAGGCGCGTGGGTGGCTCAGTCAGTTAAGCGTCTGCCTTCGGCTCAGGGCATGATCCCAGGGTCCTGGGATCGAGCACCAAGTCGTGCTCCCTGCTCCGCGGGGAGCCTGCTTCTCCCTCTGCCTGCCACACCTTCTGCTCGTATGCTCTCTCGCTTTCTCTCTCTCTCTGTCAAATAAATAAATAAAATCTTAAAAAAAAAAAACCTCACCAAAGAGTTTCTAAAAGGTAAGAAAGCACCCTAAGGAAAAGCATGTATGATCTCCAAATGCACATCTCCTACTCACCATCGTGAATGAGGTTGGAGGGAGCAGTGCTGGTTTTTGAAGAGATGTCAAGCATGTGTCAGCTGTGCAGGTCACACATTCAGGCTTTCCTAAGGACACAGGGTCACTGAGACCTGGGGGCTGACTCACACTGACCCTACGCACAAGCGACTGATATATAAACCAGAAGCCTGCTGGTTAATTTACACGGGAGAAAGATGCCTCTCCAGCATCTCTCTAGCAGTCTGGGCAAACACTGACAAGTTCTTCCCCTCTGATCCCCCTTTCATATCCTGCAAACAGACTGCATTGTCACTGCAGAATGCCAGGCAGCAATGCACTTCACTGAGCTGCAGCCTTCATTAGCTGGCTTCCACTGGTTCTCCAATTAGAGCTGGGCCGGGGGTGGGGGTATGGGGGGTGGGCAGAAGGCTAATCTTTAATTAGGTGCAGTTTCTTTCTGAGGAGCAGCCCAGCACCTTGCTCAGACCTGGGACTTCCCAAATTACCTCACTAACACCTGTACAAGCCAACTTGGAGGGCGTGGCAGCTCTGCAAATGGTTCCCTTCACATGGAAGTGCCGGTTCTCATGGGTCTCACTCCCAGAGTGGCCTTATTGCAGTATCCCATCCTAACCGGTACTGTGCATACCCTGACCGAAGAAAGGAAGGGAATGAGCACTGCTGAGGGGGGGGGGTCTTACACTCAAGCCTCAGACTTTGTTGGAAGGTATTTTTATCCCCATCTGCTGACTGTGTCACCCCAAAGCATGTGCCCTTTCCAATACCCACTGTGTGGTAACATCTATCAGAGTCACAGAACCAGAACTCGGGGGCCGGACACATTCTCATGGAGGCGTGGCAGCTCTAGCACATTCGCTTTCAGTGGAAGCTCAGCTATGATTCCGTTGTCTTCTGGATTTGGCTTGAATGTCAGAGGTTAAGGAGATTCTGATGAAGAAATAAAAGAATATGGGCTTGAGGGTGGGCCAAATGGGTGAAGGTGGTCACAGGGTACAAATTTGCAGCTAGAAGATGAGTAAAGTCTGAGGATCTAATGTACAGCAGGGTGGCTACAGTCAACAATACTGTATTGTATACTTGCAAGTTAAGAGAGGAGATCTTGAATGCTCTCACCAACACAATGCCCTTGCCCCCCCCACAAGGA
The DNA here is from genome assembly GCF_003265705.2 of Callorhinus ursinus. NCBI lineage: Eukaryota > Metazoa > Chordata > Mammalia > Carnivora > Otariidae > Callorhinus > Callorhinus ursinus. Next base: position 70,939,668 of record NW_027397063.1, read on the forward strand.
AACAAATGGTAAGTATGTGAGGTGATGGATGTGTTAACTAACTTTATTGCGGTAATCATTTCTAAATATATATGTATAGCAAGTCACCATGTTGTACACTTAAACTTACATCATGTTACATGTCAATTATATCTCCATAAAGTTGGAAAGAAAAGGGATATGGGATGGCCAAGGTTGAGTGGAGCAAGGAGGAGGCATGTTCCAGGGGGAATCTCACCAAATCCTATTGAGGGAGGCATAACTGGTAATAATTAAAAAGGGAATTTTAAGTATAAATAAGAGACAAAAAATAAATTACTCAAAATTGCCAGTACTAATTTCTAAATATTCCTTTTTGTAGAGTTTTGACTTTTGGAATCACATTAATGGTTTGATTATTCAAAACAATAAAATTAATTCAACAAAGCTGGGGGGAGAAAGTGAAACTTGATTACGAACAGGAACAAGTGAGCCTGTGTTTCAGATAAATATCAGACACAGTGAAGGGGGAAAAAGTGGACTAATCCACGTAACTTTTGTACATAATTCTTTGATTGTATACCATCAGTCTAAAGAAAAAAGAAACACAAACGAATGTTGAACTCTATTTAGTAGGTTTGTTTTTTGTAGTGGAATGGATGTAGCAGTTCCTGAAACTATTTTGTGTGTTGCAAGATTGGGCAAATGATACTACTGTTTTGTCGTTTGGGAACTAGGGTTCTCACCAAGGAGGAGAATGGGAACAGGGTAAGACAAGGAAAATTCTGAGTTTGGATTGGTGCTAGAGGGAGCAGTACGAATTCATAATCTTACATGGATGGCATGAATGAGAGCTGTACCGTATGAAATGACTCTTCTTTCCAATTTTGTCCACTGTGGAGGCCTTAGAAGCAAGAGCACTCAGCCCATCTAGTGCCCAGGTCTTGCTTTCTTGGTAGTGTTCCCCACTAGGAGCAGCCAAAGCTCCTGGAAGAAATGGTTGATCCCCAGGAGTACAAGATGAGCTTGTGCCGGAAAGTAAGGAAGCACTCAAAGAATGATGAGGGGCTGCAAAAAGGAGCCACTTGGAAATCTGGCACAACCTGGGCATTACAACAAATAATGAGAGTAGCAAATTACAATCTGTAGAATAAAATAGAGATCCCATACTAGTACTAGCTAAAGAAGGAAAAAGGCAAAACTTTGTTCACAATAAAATGCCAATGACTAAAAATATCGATGAAACGATAGAGTCAGAAAATCAACATTGTAACCATTGTTGTAATAATGAACGGAGGCAAGAATCACCAATGTATATTAACTAGTAGAGGGAAAATTTTATATGGAATAGGTTATCTACACACTCTTAAAGTATCTCCCTACAGACTACTTAATAATTAATTAATTGTAATTAATTAATCATTACTTATTCATTATCAGGGGGGAAATTATAATTAAAAACCAGAGAAACCTGGAAGACATCACCTTAACCAAGGGATCAGAATTAACATCCTCAGTAATGGGACAAATAGATACCATGTGTTTCCTGATGTGATACACTGAGGACACAACATTCCTTCTATGGTATTCCTGGGGGAATGGGGAAAGAATAGACTAACTCCATTATGAGCAAAGATTAGACAAACCCAAATTTGAAGAGCAGTCTACGGAACAACTAACTTATACTCTTCCAAAATGGCAATTCATGAAAGACAAAGAAAGCCTCAAGAACTGTTCTAGGATAAAGGACGTTAAAAAGAATTTATAACTGGGGCACCTAGCTGGCTCGGTTGGTGGAGCATGGAACTCTTGATCTTGGTGTCATGAGTTTGAGCCCCATGTTAGGCGTAGAGATTACTTAATAAAAAATAAAAAATGATAATAAAAGGAATTTATAATTAAATGCAATGTGTGATTCCAACGTGACCCTGGACTGAATCTTGGGATAAGGAGGAAAGATTGTTTTAAAGAACTCCACTAAGACAGCAAATTTTGCATATGGAATGTAAATTATATAATAGTATGTATGTGTTAAGTTTTCTGAATTTGAGAACTATAATGTGATTATGTAAGAAAATGTGCTTGTTCTTATGAAACAGACATGAAGTTTTTAGATTGTGTGTATGTAGGGAAGGGGGGGGGATAAAAAAATACCAAAGTAACAAAACATCAATAGTTGGGGAATCTGGACAAAGGGCATATGGTACTTTGTAATTCTTCCGCACTTTTGAAGATAATCAAAGTAAAAAGTTAGAAATACTATAAAAATTAAAATTTGCTAGTTATATAAATACCAAGTAATGATTAGGAAGCAGGAGATTATCAATGTCATTGTTTACCATAAATGCCCAAATGCTAAGGACGGATGGTGTGTGTCCCTTCAAAATCTGTACACTGAGATGGTATCCCCTATGTGACGGTGTCCGGAGGGGGGAACTGTGGAGATGATTGGGTTTGGATGACCTCATGGGGTGGAGCCCTCAAGATGGGATTAGTGCCCTTCTAAAAGGATTAAGAGACCAGCATTATGGGAGGATGCAACAACGAGGTGACAAGCCAGGGAGAGCCCTCATCAAGAATCCAACCATGCTGGCATCCTGATCCTGGACGTCTAGCATGCAGAACTGTGAGAAATAAATCCCTGCTGTTTAAGCCACTCAGTCTGTGAGGTTTGTTCCAGCAACCCTAGCTGATTGAGCACCAAATAACAGGAAACCCAGGTGCTCTCCCAATGGGAAGATAAGGTGTTATCCCTTGCTTATACCTCAAACCAACATTTCCAACAGCATTACGCATAGATTCCCAAAGTGCCCAATCCCCACTCCCACCAGCACTGCATGTGTGCACGCATCCATTTTTCTACAATGGGACTCACCACCCAGGGGATCCCACACCACCTCTGGAGCCCGGGGTCAAAAAGCCAGATGCTGCTTGTGCTGAGCCTTCCTCCTTACCATTACATCCGATTACCTCTGCCTCACACTCTTTAGATCCTGATACCACCAAGGAGGAAAGGTTTCACCGGTTTGAATCCAGGACCGAGTCACTGATCTCATTAGTTTGTTCCTTCATTCCACATACGGGCTCTGTGAGGGGCCTTGGCAGGCAGCTGATGGGGGACAGGGGAGCAGAAGGGCCAGAAATGGCTGCGCAGCTGCAGAGTTGTGATCTGGGGAGAACGTGGGGAAGGAGTACCATGGAAAAGACCTACCAGAGGGGAGAACAGCTTTGAGGGAAAGATAGGAAAGCCACAGGGAGCTGAATTTTGGACAAAGTAAAGGGTTAAATGTTGCAGCAAGATATCCGGGTGATGTTTACCAGACAGCAGCTGCTCAGTGTTTGCCGACCAAGTGGGAGGGCTGTAAGATAACCCCTTGGAGGTGATAGTGGAAGCCCCAAGGACTGATAAGGCCACCAGGGCTGAGTTTAGGGCAAGAGTCAAGGACAGAATTCTTGTACTGCCTCCGTGAGGATTTTATAGACTGGGTGTCAGAGTTCCACACATTTCTCTAATTTTCTAAAGAAAAAGACTCATTCTTTTGTAAGATGGACCCATCCTTTACAAGATGCCATCCCATCATATCTCTATCGAGCTATCTATCTATCCATCCACCTATATAGGCAGCATTTACTCTCCCAGGGCCAGTTAACCCAAAAGAAGCAAGGCTTTCTCATATTATAATTAATATGTGTTATGGCAGTGCATGGGGAATAAAATTAAAGTGATAAAGCCGGTGTTGGTTTTATTCAGTCGGTGTTATTACAGATGACTTTATTTTGACTCTTCCCACACTAATCACCTTGAGAAAACTAAGGAACAACCCACATGAGGATTCAGACCTGTGGGAAGTGTCAGATGAACTGGGGATTTTCCAGTGTGGTTCCAACAACTTAGAGGATGGTCATTCGTACTTCATTCATCAAACTCCTCCCGAGGACCTCCATGTACCGGGTACTAAGTAGCCGGGGAGGTTGAGATGTGAATAAGACAGAGTCCCGACTCATAAAGCCCACAGAGCCTGGAGGAGAGGAGCTATTTGTAAAAAGAAAATATAATACACTCTCCTGTGTGTGTGTGTGACCAATAAGCCTCTGATCACAACATTTTCATCAACTGACCAATAATACATAACCTCGTTTTATGTGTTTCTGTTTAAAGACATCTTATTTAATACACACTGTTAGTTCTTTAACACTATACTCACCGACACTAACTCATGCCTGAACGGCCTTTCCCTAACACACGCATTTTCAGCCTTCTTGTTCTTAGAAACACTACACAGCACTTTGGCACGATGCTCGGGGGCCATGTCAAGCAGCAAAATCAACAAAAAGCACACAACTGTGAAACACGTGGCACTAAATAGACAGTGAAAAGTACACTTGTGTACAGCATGAGAGCTGAAACAAGCAGCGGTTCACTTTGTTAGACTTCAGCCAGGAGCTCAGGCTGCCCCGGGAGACTTGACTTGTTCACCACTGTGCGCATGTCTAGGAATGACTGTGAAAAGAGTAGGGGTATGAATTTGGGGGCTACAAATGAGATTTAGCGAGTAGGTAAACTTGCAAATACAGAATCCCCACCTAATGAAGACTCTCTCCCTCTCTCACTCTGTCTCTCTCTGTCTCCATCTCTCTCTCTCTGTCACACACACACACACACACACACACACACACACACACACACACACTCTAACACGATGCTGTGGGAGCACAGAGGAGAGAAGACAGCAAACCCTGTCTGCACTGCATTGGAGGCAGGAGGAGGGTTATGTCCTCCAGGTTGTAGCACCTCAATTATGCTTGTTGCTGGTAATGACCATGTACCTGCTGGACCGAGCAGTTCCTGTTGATGCCGTAAGGGCTAAGCATGGGTGGGAGAGTGGAGAAGACAGCAGGAAGAGGGATGAGAATGCAAGGGTGGGTTAGCCAAGAAGGAGGGAAGACTGAAAACTCTCTCAGTCTGCAGGGAGTGCGTGACCTTTTTACATTTCCTGCCCCTTTCCCACTGCATCAGTATCTTCCAGTTAGGACGTGAACGGAGAACAAAACTTCTGAAGTCATTAGGACATGAACAGAGAACAAAATTCCTGAAGTCATTTTCTTTCTTTCTAAATTATGAGCATTACCTTGCCGCTTTTCAGTGTTCGAAAACTTCATTAAAGATCCTTCACTTTCAAAACGCAGTTGAGAAGTCATGGGAGATTCTGAGCAGTACCATTGGCAGGACTGGATGTAAGCTCTCGGGATCCAGGTCCTCAAAGCATCCAGAGAAAATGAGGCTGTTAGAGATTTCTGGGCGGAGACAATAGTCTGCAGCACTCAGAGTTTATTTCTGGGAAATGAATAATAAATCAGCTTTGAGGAATGTCTCTTTAAAGATTTGGTCTTGCATGCCCTGAGCCAGGCCAAAGGGGATGTGCAGCTGAGCTGGGCAGAGACTTCCATGGGCCCATCAGAGGAAAAAGATGTGGCAGCCCTTTGCTACTCCATTGGCAAAAGTGTTAACTTGTCCTTCACTAATTTTCTAGAAAACTTGGAAGTTATCATAATCACAGATTCTTAAAAAGAAGAAGGAAGGGGGGGAGAAAGAATATGAAGGGTTTTTTTTTTAAGATTTTATTTATTTATTTATTTGACAGAGAGAGAGCACAAGCAGGGGGAGTGGCAGGTGGAGGGAGAGGGAGAAGCAGACTCCCTGCTGAGCAGAGAGCCCAATGTGGGGCCCAATCCCAGGACCCCGGGATCATGACCTGAGCCGAAGGCAGACGCTTAACCGACTGAGCCACCCAGGAGCCCCAAGAGTGTGAAGTTCTATGCAGGAAGATGCTCAAAAGCTTAAGAAATTGTCCCTGTAACTTTTTAAAGAACTGGTTTTCTCATCTTGAAAATATGAATAGGAGGGGCACCTGGGTGGCTCCGTCTGTTAAGTGTCCCACTTTTGGTTTCGGCTCAGGTCATGACCTCAAGGCCATGAGATGGAGCCCCTCATCAGGCTCTGCACTCGGAGGGGAGTCTGCTTATCTCTCTCTCCCCCTCTCTCCCTCTCCCAAGCCCCTCCCCCACTTGTGCACATACTCGCTCACTCTCCCTAATAAATAAATAAACCCCCCAAAAACAAAGAAACTAAGAATAGGAAAATCTCTCTCTGAGGTTTGGTGAAACTGGGGACTTTGAGACACTGGAAATGTTCCTGTCCTCCTACCTGTAAAAAGATGCCCCTCCTACATGTTGTGTGATATACTTTTTATCACAGTATTGAAGTATCCTTAGAGATTGAACAGGCCACCCTCCACTTTCTTGAAAGGATCTATCACAATCCCCAGAAATTCGATGACATGCCCAAGACCATGCATCCAGCCAGGGATTGAACCCAAACCCTCCACAGCAGTGCTTTCCTCAGTGAGTGGGTGGTGTTTGTTGTTCTCCTTCGTCATGGATCTGGTTGGGCAAATACTCAGTTAGATAGACCAATAATCCATTAACTATAGGGAAAAACCAATATACACCCCCATAGCTTTGGTCAAACTTCTATTAATGCAAGGGTCCCTGGCTTCCGATGGGCTTACATCAGAGGACAATGACCTCAGGAACTAACTTGTTTTCACCCTTCCCCGTGCGGGCATTGGCCCCATGGGTGGGTGCTTCCAAGTGAGGCCTCTGCTGTGCTGGGTAGTAGGAAGGCCCAGGCCTTCTAGCTGGGTAGGCCTGTTGAATGCAACCTGTCAGTAACTGTGTGACTTCGGGCACCGGTACAATTTATTTTCTCCAATACTCAGTTCGCTCTTCAATAAAAACGGGGACATGTATATTTTCTAGGACTCAATGAGATCATGCGTGTGATGCATGCTCTGTCAATTTTAAGTCTTAATAGTTGGTAATCATTTCCTCCTCTGCCTCCTCCTTCTCCTTCTACTTCTTTTTGGTTAAAAAGTATTTGTGCCTATTAATGGTGTTGGGTGAAGGGCTTAGAGAACTCACTACAAGTTATTTAAGCTTTTCTTCTCATGAAAAGGATATGATCAAAGCAATTCATGTGCATTACAGAAAAATCAAGACGACAGAAAGTGAAAAGGATGACAATATTCCATTGCATGTTAATAGTTGATGGATACCTTTCTAGACTTTCTTCTATGCACATATAATATACACGTTACATACAGAAAACATCATAGTGAGTTACTATATTGTAACTTGCTTTTAAAGTCCAATAATAGATCAGGAACATCTTAACATATAAATGAACCCGCTTGCACAACTTCATTTTTAATTACTACACAGTAGTCCATTGACAGTGGATTCAGTTATCCAAACCAATTCTCTTTGATGGATACGCAGAGTGCTTCCAATTTTCTGCTGTTAGGAACATGCTACAATGAACATTTTTGTGGGTAAGCCTTTGTTCGCACCCTTAATTATTTTCTTAGTACAAATGCCTAGAAATGGAATTACTGGATGAAGGCATTTCCTAATGTGAAAGGGTTTTAAGGACTTGGTTCTCATCAAGATCATTCAAGGTAGCAGTGATGAAAGGCCCCAGCTTCTTCAGGATACCCATGTCACCAAGGTCAGAGGGAGAAGAATGGACTTGCATGTTCATCCATCCTAATGGGGTTCCAGCTCATGTCTGTGTGCTCTAGCCTGCTTCTCATCCACCACCCTCTCCACTTCAAAATTGATCTTCTGTTCTTGAACACCTGCCCCATGGACTTCAGGCTCCAGTAGCAGATATGAACACAGTCTTACAGGGACTATTTATTCAGTCCCCTCAAGAAGGGGGGGGGACATAATTGCATAAGCCCGTTCCCTGCAATACCTCCCACTGATTCCGTTCCTCTGGTTGAACCCTGACAGATACAATCATGAACAAAGAAGACCTATTGGAGGTGATTCTGCTGCAGAGACAGAAGTGACCATGCATACATACAGAGAGGAAGGGATGGATCTGAAATCTATTAAAGATGTAGGAAGTCAAGACTTGGTGACCTATCAAATATGGCAGTGAGGAGGAGAGAGGGGTCAGGAACGTGCCCAGAGGTTTCAGGTGAGGTGACTGGGTGGAGGGATCTTGGATAGAGCTGGAGACCCACGTTTAAGACTGTTAAACCGGAGAGGCTTGACAAATCTCTAAGTGGAGATTTGTAAGAGGTGTTGGATACATGGAACCGCAGCTTGTAGGGGATGAACTGGACCAACATCAGTACCACACGGAGGCTAACACCATGGGAGTGGGTGAGCTCCCTCTGGGAAGGCAGGTAAGGTAAGAAGAATCAAGGTGGAACTCTGGTAAAACTAATATTTAAGGGATAAGCAGAGGAAGGTGAGCTATAAAAATAAATAAAGTCTGAGATTGAGAGGCTGTAGAGGAGAAAGCCAGATTCTCTGGATGAGGGAAGATTGAATTCAGAAAAGAAAGAGGGGTGGTCAGAGGCTCAGATGCCATTAAGAGCTTGAACCAAAAAAAAGGACTAAATATGGGTCCACTGGATTCAGTACCCAGGAGGTCCCTGGTGACCACTGTTGATAGAAGTTTCAGTGGGGTGGTGGGGGTGGAAGCCAAATTGCAGGGAAAAAAAAGATGGGACTTCAAGAAGTTGAGACAGGACCACTATCTTTAAAGTCTTGGCTGTAAGTAGAAAAAAGTAATACATGAGCAAGAGGAATACAGGATTGAGGAAGGACTTTTTCAGAAACGGAAAAGAGTAGGTTTGCTGAGGGTATGGCCCCATTTGAGAGGGAGGATTAGAAAGAGAGCAGAAGGGGGAAACTATGGAAGAGGACCACTGTGTCGGTTGACTTTGTGGGTTAATTTGTCAGGAGGAGCATTCAAAGTGAGGAGAGTGGAGGAGAAACTCCCCGGGATGCTTTGGAGATGGCTGGAGATGGAGACAGAGAACAAACTCCGCATGGGAGGTATACCAGGCATACCAAATGGGAGGGCTATCACAGCCTCACGGAGAGAAGAAATCATATAAGAAGGAGAAACAAAACAGTGTATCCGTGGTTTTGGCAAATAAGGAGGTTACTGACGAACTTTGTCCAAAGTAATTTCATTATGTTGGTGTGAACCCCAGCCAAAGTATAGTGGATTGAGATGTGATAGAAATGTGATCAATTATCTTTTATTTACCAAGGCAGATATAAGTTAGCGCTTTGTGGGAGATCATGGCAACTGATGGCAGAAGGTCCGTGAGCGGGCACTCTGGTGTCTTGGCAGTGCAATTTGGTAAACTCTGTTTGGAAAGCAATTTGACAGTAAATGCCAATAACCTTTAAACATTCATATTTTGGAGTATTCTATTTCTAAGACGCTACCCTTAGAAGGTATTCATAAATACTGGAAAATTTTATGCCTAATAATATTTATCGTCAGGCCACTTATAACTGCGAAAAGGTGGGAACCACCTAAATTTCCGCCAAGAGAGAAGAGTTTAAGTAAACTATGGTATGTTCGTTTGCTGAAATCCTGACTAGTTATCACAAATGACGTTTGTGAGTCCTATAACATAGAAAGATGTTTATGCTATAATGTAAAATTACAAAGCTGGATAGACCACTGAAACTACAGGGTAATTATATGGTGTTTATAAAGCATCTCTATGGCGGAGGCAGGCGGGTCGCATGAATACAATACAGAAAAATGTTACTAGTGCCTGTATCAGAGATACAGGACTATATATAGAAGATCCCTATTTTTATTCTTTCAGTTTTCAGTATGTCCCGAATTTTCTTTAGTGAACATGTAACATTTAAAAAAAATTTAAGTAAGCATTTTTTAAAAAGAGGTTTGGTGGTAGGGGCGCCTGGGTGGCTCAGTCGGTTAAGTGGCTGCCTTTGGCTCAGGTCACGATCCCGGGGTCCTGGCATCAAGCCCCGTGTCAGGGTCCCTGCTCAGTGGAGAGCCCCCTTCTCCCTCCCCCTCTGCCTGCCGCTCTGCCTACTTGTGCTCTCTCTCTAACTCTCTGTCAAATAAATAAATAAAATCTTTAAAAAAAAAAAAAGAGGTTTGGTGGTAAAGGGAAGGGGAGGGATAGGGGAGTGGCTTGAGAGAGGGGAGTGGGTTTTTAGGATGGGGATTATCTGAAAGGATTTATGGTCAGGGGAAAGGGTGAGGCTGATTCAGGAGAAAAAAGACTCCAGGAAGGACACAGTAATCAGGGATGGGGTGGGGGGGGGTGGGCTTGAGAGAGTAGCTTGAGAGAAGGGTTGTTTTGAGCAAGAGAGGAGATAAGAACGGGCAACTCTGGAGATGTACTGAGGGAAGTGGAGCGACTTTTCATCAGGGAACATTTATTTTATTTGGAAACTAGGAATCTCAGTCTGTTGAGGGCCAAGATGTGGGAGGGAAGTGGTGTCATTTACCATGTGTCATCTTAACAAAGATTTTTATTTAAGCCTTTCTAAGGACAAGGCACCGTTCTATGCAGGCTGAAGAATAAGAGGGTGAATTAAAATGAACCAGACAATCTGAGACATGCAAACAAATAGCCACAAAATAGAATAGAAAGGGCTCTGTTGCCATAAAATAGGTCCAGAAAAGGGTGGGGCTTTTAAGCTGGGGCTTAGGGAAGGCTTTTTGAAGAAGAGGGTATTGGAGATGGGTCTTGGAATAGCACTTACACATATGGTTTGGGGGAGTTGGGGAGAAGACAGGGAGTAGAATGAGGTGGTACAGGAATAAGAAATCCCAGGGTCTGTTCAGATGAGATCTAGTAGCTGAATTTGGTTAGAACATAGTATATACAGGAAATAGGATATAGAAGGTGAGGGAGCCGATTTTGTAAGGACTTGAAGGCCCAGGTAAGGAATCTAGACTTTATTCCATGCATTAGGGGTTTCTAAATTTTTTTAATCATGCACCCTATTAGTAATAAAATGTTAGAATATGTATCCCTGACATATATATGACCATTTATTATATGTGTTTATATCAATAGTTAATATACTAAATATTAGCAAAGCTTAATTTCTTTCTTTGTAAGTAAAAACAAATAAAAACAGATTCCTTTAAGAAAATGAGAAAGCAAGTCACAGACTGGGAGAAAACATTTGCAAAAGATAAATCTAATAAAGGACTTTATCCAAAACGTTCAAAGAGCTCTTAAAACTCAACAGTAAAATAAGCAACCTGATTTAAAAATGGCAGGGGCACCTGGGTGGCTCAGTCAGATGAACGTCGGACTCTTGATTTCGGCTCAGGTCATGATCTCAGGGTTGTGAGATGGAGCCCTGCATCGCATGGGCTCCATGCTCAGTGGGAAGTCTGCTTCTCTCCCTCTCTCCCTACCCCTCTCCCTCCTGCTCCATGTGTGCACGCGTGCTCTCTCTCTCTCTAAAATGAATTAAAAAAATCATTAAAAAAATAAAAATAAGTAAATAAAAATAAAAAAGGGCAAAAACCTGAGCCTCAACAAAGAAGATGTACAGATGGCAAATAAGCATATAAAAAGGTGCTTCACATAATATGTCAATAGGGAATGCAAACTAAAACAACAATGAGATATCACCACACACCTTTTAGAATGCCAAAATCCAAAATACCAGTGAGGGTGTGCAGCAACAGGAATGCTCATTGTTGCTGGTGGGAATGCAAAATGGTACAGTCACTGGAAGACAGTTTGGTGGTTTCTTACAAAACTAAACATATTCTTGCCATACAAACAATCCAGGAGCCATGTTCCTTGGTATTTACCCAAATGAAGCAAAAACAACATACACACAAAAACCTGTACATGGATGTTTACAGCAGCTTTATTCATAATTTCCAACACTTGGAAGCAACCAAGATGTCCTTCCACAGGTGAATGGACAGATAAACTGTGGCCCATCCAGACAGTGGAATATCACTCAGAGCTAAAAGGAAATGAGCTATCATGCCATGAAAACACATGGAGAAATTGTACATGCATATTGTTAAGTGAAAAAAAGCTAATGTGAAAAGGCTATATACTGTATGATTTCAACTATATGACATTGCAGAAAAAGCGAAACTGTGGAAACAGTAAAAAGATCAGTGGTTGCTGGACGGTGGAGGGGAGAGAGGACTTTCAGGGCGGTGAAATGTATGCGTGATACCATAATGGTAGATACATGTCATTATGCACACGTCCAAGCCTATGGAATGTGCGACACCAAGAGTAAACCCTAATGTGAACTGTGGACTTGAGGTGAAAATAATGTGTTGACGTAGGTTCATAGATTACAACAAATGTAACACTCTAGTCAAGGATGTTGATAGTGGGGAAGGCTATGCCCATGTGGGGACAGAGGCAGATGGGTATGCTCTGTACTTTTTGCTCAGTTTTGCCGTGACCCTAAAACTGCTCCAAAAAGTAAAGTCTGTTTAAAAGGAAAAGTCACTGTCATATGACCAAATGTACACAGCCAATAAATATAGTAAAATATTAAAAACCAGAGAAATCGATTTCTGATCCTTTCCCCCCACAAGCCAATGATTTATCTTGTGCATTCCTGGGGGTTTGCACCCCCTACTTTGGAGACCTGTGGTCATACGAATCCTCCTTTGGCAGGGGAGTGCTGCAACCTGGTCTTCGTGCATAAGCCCCTGGAGCCCAGTATGAGACTGCTGGAAGGAAGCAAGACTGGTTAGGAGGGCAGTCTTTTTTTACTTACTCATCGAGTTCTTCCTCTAGGCAATGCCCCCAGAGGAGGTGAAGTAAATAAAAAGGAATACAATGGAGGAGGCTGTAGAGATGATGAACACATTATTGCCCAGTCCAGTTACATTGGGGCTTGGCTCAGTGGGGACCAAAGGCTACAGAGCCATGGATGGACTTTGGGTAAGGTGAGACTGGGGGAGGAGGGCATGGCAGTGGCCTCGTGAGGGAAAGGCCTCGCATCCTCCAGAGATAGCTGCTGTTTCTTGTATTGAAGGCCTGGAAGCGAACTCATCCCACGGCCTGCCCCTGCATCACCAAACTACTGCCTACACATTCCCCACACTGATCCTCACAGGACCCACATGCCCCCAACAGAACCCCTTTTGCTGTCTGTCCCCTCTTGGCACTGTCATCTTCCCTGTGCTGTGGCCTCTCCTGCCAACTGATAATACCATCAAGCATCGCTCGAGCCCAAATCTTTCTTTCCACTGTGCCTTCTGAAATTCCCTTTCCTTAGTAAATAAAGCTACCTATGTTATTAACCTCGTCAGTTCCTGGGCTCAACCGAAGGCACAGCTGCTCCATAAAAGTTGTGGAAGAGATGCTTCCATCTGGTAACACTGGCACCCTCCCCATTTCCAGTGCTATTTCCAGGATGGTTAGGCCTCTCTGCTTGCATAAACCCTGTTCCTTTGAGAGTCATGCCACATGATTGCCTCAGCCTCCTGCTTCCGGTGACTGTCATCTTCTGACCTTCTGGTCACTCTCTCTCTGCTGGAAAGCCTTTAGCTCTTGCTTACACTCCTGCCCTCCACCCTCACTCTGCTATTGTTCAGACAAATTCATCATCCCCATGGCAACAGTCTAGCTTCTTTCTTATTGACCACTCTGATTCTAGAGACCAGCACCCAACTCCACATGGAATCACCCTGGCTCTAGGAACACCATTTTCCTCCCAATTCCATTTCTCTTTATTTCTACTGTTCTAGGACACTACCACCTGAGGGCCAGATGCAGCTCACTGGTAGTTTTGTAAATAAAGTTTTATTGGGACACAGCCATGCCCCTGTGTTTAGGTATTGTCTATGGCTATTTCTTGCTACAACAGCAGAGTCAAGTAGCTGAGACAGACACCATATGACCCACAAAGCCTAAAATATTTATGACCTGGCCCTTGATAGAAGAAGTTTGCTAACCCCAATTCTAAGCAAACAAAATAAAATGAAAATCTTTTTCTATAAAATTAATACACAAGCATTATAGAAAGTTTAGAAAATACAGAAAAGAATACAATAAAGAAAAACAACTCTTTATTCTATAACTTAGATACAATCACTATTAATATTTTAGTGTTTTTCTTTCTGTTATCTTGTAGTTCTCATGCCTGAGTGTGTGTAAATATAAATATGCCTATATACAAAATTAGGATCATAATTTTAAAACCTGCTTCATGATTTCAAAATATATTATGAATATTTTCCTATATGAATTATTATGTTTTTGTAACATGATTTAAAATCTCTGTGTAGTAGTCCATGGAATGGAGGTAACAAAATTTAGTCAGTCATCATTACAGAGAATTTATGATGTTTACAATTTCTGCTCTTTTAAGTAATGCTGTGATGAACATTGTAAACATTCTTAGCTCTGGAAGGTCATGAGAGGAGGGTTAGAGTCATCACCTACTGAATGGACATTTTGTATTCTCTCTCTCTCTATATATATATATAGAGAGAGAGTGATAAGAAGGCTAGTAAGTCAGCATTGTATTTCACATATTCCTAGTGGTCCTTGGGGGTATGGGGGACTGGGTGGGGGGTGTAGGGAAAGGGCGGGAGGCAGGAGGAACAGTATACACTAGCACCAGCAATATTTTATGAAAGCAATTAACTGGGAAACAATGTTAGGAGTGCTATATAGGTTACATATTCTTGCTTTAAATCTTAAAGATGAAAAAAATAGAATTTTCTTTGTGATGAATAAAATTTTAATTGTTGGGTGACTAGGTGTTATGAACCAAAATGGGAAAGATGCAGGGATGGGAGTCAGTTGGGAAGACAAATGGACCACTTGAGGTTTGCACATACATATATCTTATGATAGTGACATTGCATGATTTTGAATCATGCAAATTTTAAATAGTGGGATATTAAAATAGCAATAAAGTCTCACCTTATACACAAAATTAGAAACAACTTGAATTCCCCCAATTTTAAAAATTAGCCAAAGTTTGGGGCACCTGGGTGGTTCAGTCAGTTAAATGTCTGACTCTTGATTTTGGCTCAGGTCATGATCTCAGGGTCCTGAGATTGAGCCCTGCATCAGGCTCTGTGCTGGGCATGGAACCTGCTTAAGATTCTGTCTCTCCCTCTCCCTCTGTCCTTCCCTGAACCCCCCATCCCCAGCTCATGCACACGCATGCTCTCTCTCTCAAAAAAAATTTTTTTAAGATAAAAGCAATTAACCAAAGATTGAGTATTTTTTAAGTAAGTACATTGTAAGTCTTATTTATGACATTGCTGTATGACTGTCCCATGGAAGAGAAATACCCAGCACCCTCTGTCAATATCATGGGAACCACACTTTTTTTTCATGAGCAGCAAAATTTTGATGAGTGATTTTGATGACCGCTATTCCGTTATTCTAATGTTTGATGTTATCATAGTTGCAAATATTAGTATCATCCTAACATTCATCAAACATTGTTAATTCATGGTGGTGTTACAAGTACTGAAAAATACACCTGAAATTCAATAACCTTGGAACATGAGTTAGATGTGATTAAAAAGCCACTAAGACGGTAAGTAAGTGAGACACATGCAATGCTATTTATTTAGGAGAGAGCAGTTTGCAAAACATTAAAGAAGATGCTGAGAAAATACAGAGCAGCATTAATGCAAAAAATGTGCTATAACAGCAGGAGACTTAACAGCTCCATAATTCATCCTCTCTAACTTATGTTTATTCTTGTGAAGACAATTTTCTAGAATATGCACATTTTGAATAATGTTGAGTCTTCAGGTATATACCTCTTAGATAAAATAAATCACATAGGAAATTGTTCTAGGTAAATTCAAGTGAGGAAATCCTAGAGACATTTGGAAATGCAATGCTGGAATTCAAAAAAGAGACCCAAACTGGAGCCGTAAAGTTGGATGTTATCTGTGCAAGACTGAGAGTTTAAATCATGAGACTTGCTAAGGAGAGAGTACACATTTAAGAGGTTAAGAACATAATCTTCTGAAGCCACCAAAATCAGAGGACAGGAAGCAGAGAGGGAGGACACTTACTGAGAACCTAGCACGTGTCAAGAAAGTTCCAAGCATATACTTCTAGCATCTCATTGAATCCTCGCGGTCGCCCTGCCAGGCTGCTGCACACACCTGGTTGTAGAATGAGGGCAATGAGACATGAGAGGTGAAGCAGCTTGGCCCAGGTCAGTCAGGTCTGTTGGATTCACTGCTTCCTTGAGAGGCATGAGATCAAGGCATGGGTAAACCTGACATAGAAAAATCAACTGCAGGGGCGCCTGGGGGCTCAGTCAGTTAAGCGGCCAACTCTTGATTTCAACTTAGGTCATGATCTCACTGTGCTGGGATGGAGTCCCACGTCAGGTTCTGCACTCAGGGCTCAGGGGGGAGTCTGCTTGAGATTCTCTCTCTCTCTCCCCCTCTCCCCCTCCCACACTTGTGCGCATGCACTCTCTCTACAATAAATAAATAAATCTTTTTTTAAAAAAAGAAAAGAAAAATCAATTGCACAGTTTCAAGACAGAGAGGAGAGAAGGTGAGGTAACTCAAATGAAATGAATCAGTGCCCTCCGCCTCCGTGAATGGCACCACCATCTACCCAGTCTGCAAAGTGATAAATCCAGGAGTTATCTTTCACTTCCCTCTTTCTCACCCCTATATCAAACCCATCAGGAGCTCCTAGGATTTCTACCTGAAAATGATATCCTGGCTTCACCATGTCTCCTGCCCACCACCTTACCCTAAGGTACACACTTCTCTCTCCCCTAGAAAGCTCTAGTCCTCTTCTTATCCCAGCTACAACCCATTTTCCCCTACAACAAAAAACAAATGAATGCTATTGAGATTTGGGGCATTAGCTAACCATTATTCATCGTTGGGCCTTCATTCCTGGGGCTGACCTGTCCATTTCAGAGTGTGTAGCATCCTTGGCCTCTGTCCAGTAGCCCCCCAAGTGAGCGCCTCCACTGACCTTCAAACATCCCTCTGGGGGAAAGGTGATACTGCTCAGCCCCACCTCACCCATCCCCAGGTTGAGATCCACAGAAGCTGGGTGATCGTTTAACGTAAATCAGATTATGTCACTTACAACCTTTAGTGGTTTCCCATTTTACTGAGAATAACACCCCAGTTCCTTCCGGGGATGGCAAAGCTGTTCCTGACCTGGCCCCATCTACTTCTTCAACCTATCTTCTAGAACCCTCCTCCTTCTCCTCTTACGTGCTTCGGTCCAGCTTCCTTTCTCATCCTTGGGCACATCAACCTCTCTCCTGCCTCTAGGCCTTTGTGCCTGTTAGTCCCCTGGAAGAGCTCCTCCTTTGATTCTTCTGGATTGGCCCTTCTCTCTTTCTTCAGGCTTAGGCACTAATGCTGATGTAGGTGTGAGGCTGCCAGTGGCCATGATGGCTAAGACTGAAGGCAGACCTTGCTGAGAGATGGAGGTGGGGAGAGAAGGTATCTTTTGAACTCCTGGATCCTGCTGTGCCTTAGGTGGGACTCATCCATTTGAATTCCCAAATTCACAGAGCAGTAACATTCCCCTTTTACTTATGTTGGGTTGGGTACCTACCACCTGCCCTCAAAAACACTGGGACCAACACTCCATGTGTTCCCTCATGGCAACACCTGTGTGTAGCAAGGGTGGAAAGCACACGAGTCTCTTTTAGTACTGGGTGAAAGTTGCCTTTTCAGGGTCTTCTTTCGAGTTCCCTTAAGGAAGAACCAGAGGTGCTCAAACCCTCCCATTCCCAGGTCTCTACTAAATTATGTCTCCCAGCATCCTGCCCCATTATCTCCTCTCTCTTTCTTCTTCCACCTCTTCCCATATTTTGTCTTAAATATGCTGAAAAATCCTCTTTCCAGAAAAGGAAATCTTCCCTCGACCCAGTTATCCTTTTGCATTCCATCCTATCTCTCCCACCATTCACCATCAAACTGCTTGAAAGAGAATGCATGAGTCCCTCCATCTCCTCATCATCTACAACCAGGTCACCCCCTGCAAGTAGCTATTTTTTTTTAAGATTTTATTTATTTATTTGAGAGGGAGAGAGTGAGAGACAGAGAGCACGAGAGCGGGGAGGGTCAGAGGGAGAAGCAGACTCCCCGCCAAGCAGGGAGCCCGATGCGGGACTCGATCCCGGGACTCCAGGATCATGACCTGAGCCGAAGGCAGTTGCTCAACCAACTGAGCCACCCAGGTGCCCTTTTTAAAAAGATTTTATTTATTTATTTGACAGAGAGAGACACAGTGAGAGAGGGAACACAAGCAGGGGGAGCGGGAGAGGGAGAAGCAGACTCCCCGC